>NC_056733.1:952042114-952051629 GCF_019279795.1 Protopterus annectens | reverse complement strand
ATATATGTGTGTGTGTGTGAATATATGCGTGTGTGTGTATATATGTGTGTATATGTATATGTGTGTGTGTGTGTGTGTGTATGTGTATATATATATATATATATATGTGTGTGTATGTATATATATATATATATATATATATATATATATATATATATATATATATATATGCATGTATATATATATATATATATATATATATATATATATATATGCATGTGTATATATATATATATATATATATATATATATATATATATATATATATATATATATATATATGTATATATATATATATATATATATATATATATATATGAGAAATACAAACAGCTGCCCACCAAAAGGATAATCTTCCTGCGAGCAAGTCTGGATGCAACATCCTAGATGACATGCCTAACAGAGAAACAGTTTCGTATCAGCTTACTTCTCTGCTGGCCACCAGGCCCCAGCTTTCTGCAAGGGAAATCCTGCAAGCCTTGGGGTTCATGGCATCTTGCATACTCCGTATTCCTTATGCCAGACAGCATATGAGGAAACTTCAGTGCTACCTAAAGACACTCAAGATCTGGAAACTCTTACCAATTATTCCTTGCATGAGGGAGGAATTTCTTTGGTGGGCAATGACCTGCTCCCACAACAAGGGACTGCCCTTCTCCCCACACCCCCGCCACCTCGACCCCACCACATATGCATCAGATTATGCTTGGGGTGCACACCTGGACAGCAGGTGCATACTGGGCCAATGGAACCCTCAGCTACACCCTGTGCACAACATTGTAAAAGATGATGGCTGTCCAGCACGTCTTGATAGCTTTCAAACTCCTTCTCTCTCCAGGGGTTCTCCTGATCAAAACAGACAACACCGCAGTGATGTAGTACATCAACAAGCAGGGAGGGATGCACTCCTACCCTCTGTGCAGGCTGGCCATAACCCTTTGGTTCACAGCCTCTTCCATGCATCTACTCCTGTTAGCAAAATACCTGCCAGGCTCTCTCAACTCCCTGGCTGACCAATTAAGCAGAAAACTGTTGGACCCCCACGAGTGGCAACTCTGCAGAAACACCTTCTTACTTATAACTCAGAAATAGGGAACCCCAGAGGTCGACCTCTGTGCCTCCCACACCAACCATCAGCTCAGCAAATAATGCACCAGGAAGCATCACTTCATGGCATGGAAAGTGGATGCCCTGCCCTTCCCCTGGGTAAACCTTTCTGTCTCTGCCTTTCCTCCCTTACCTCTCATTCCCAAGGTACTGATCAAAATAGGGGAGGAAAAACCATGGACCATTCTCATAGCTCCAGATTGGCCCAGACAACATTGGTATACCCCTTGCTGCGCAGCCTGTCCCCATTGCCCCCGTGGAATCTTCTTCAGATTCCCAACTTTCTAACCCAGAGGGAAGGGAAATTCATGCACCCCCAATTGCAGACACTCATTTTCGCAGCTTGGCTTTATACCGTGATCCCATAACCAATCTGCCACCCTCAGTCAACAGGTTCTGATGTTATCTGAGAGGGCAGATGCCCTAGCACTAGAAAGTCTTGTGCAGATAAATGGAAAAGATTCTGCACCTGGATCCAGGCTAAGGGGGCCAATATGGCACAGTCCTCCTTCCCTCTCATCCTGTATTACTTAGCTGACCTACTTACACAGTGGTCTCTTTCTCCTCTATAAAAATTCATGCCTCTGCTATTTCAGCTCATTTTGTCACTGAGCAGCCTCTTTTTTTCTCACCCTGTTATCAAACAGTTCCTCAGAGGGGCTAACAACTTGAGGCCCCCCAGAAGGGCACCAGCAGCTTGGGACCCTCACTTTGTCTTGGAAAAGCTCACCCTGCCTCCTTTCGAACCAGCTTCTGCAGCACTAAAATTTCTCTCCTGGAAGACAGCCTTCCTCCTGGCCGTCAATTCAGCAAAAAGAGTTTCTGAGCTGCAAGCACTCCTGGTAGTGGAACCCTTCATCATCTTCCATGCAGACAGGTTATCCCTCAGAACTAATCCATCCTTTATGCCCAAGGTGGTGTCCAGTGTGGCTGTCAACCAATCCATCCATTTGTCCACCTTTTTTCCTAACCCTCAAAGCAAGGGGGAAAGGATTCTGCACTGTCTAGATGTGCGCAGACAGCTCAGATGCTATATGGACAGGACTAAACCCTTGAGAAAATCTGATCAACTGCTGGTTAGCTTTGCTTCAGGGGCAAAGCCATCTCCAATCAAACCATTTCTAAATGGATAGCACACTGCATCCATTTATGTTGCAAACAGCATGGCAAGCCTCCCCCCAAGGGGGTCAGGGCACACTCCACCAGAGCAGCCTCCACCTCTGCAGCTTTCTTCAGAGGAGTCACCACCAGGGACATCCTGGAGGCTGCCACCTGGACATCTGTTCACACTTTTACCAATCATTCCCACCTGCCTCTTCTCCAGATCTAGGGCAGGTTTGCCTCTGCAGTCTTGGAGGGCATTCTTGACTGCCTCCACCCATTTCCTCAAATGTGATGACTGCAACAGTGAAACACAAAGAACATTGTACAGTTGTGTACACTTACTGTAAATGTAGATGTTAGTGTCTTCACTGTTGCAGTCCTGGTTTCCCTGTCTTCTTCCCCTTTTTTTCTTTTTGTTACCTTTCTACCTTGTTGTTCTCCTGTCCTTACAAGGGATGTATTGGTATTTATTTTCCACTGGTAGGCTTCTGCCACCAGACCCTAGCCTCCTATTTTGGGGGCTCCTGACCAGTTAAGGTCAGAAAAACTTATGTAATGGCGTTGGCTGCCTGTTTTTATTTCACTGACGACCTGACATCAGTCCTCAAGCGACAGCAACTGACGCAGAAATACTAAGTCTCCGGTAATCGGGCTGGCCGAGGGCTACCCTGGCAGGGATAACCCAAATGTGATTACTGCAACAGTGAAGGCACTCTAACATCTACATTTATGGTGAGTGTACACAACTGTACTGTCTTCTCGATCATCCAGAGAGGATATTATATGACTTGGTGGATTCTCCCACCTTTCCAAGGAATTCCTCGCCGTCCAAAAAAAAAAACAAATCCAGCTGTTCCCACCCATCATTCATCAACTTCTAAATCAAGGCACCATAGAACTAGTGCCCACTTCTCAAAAGAACACAGGGTTTTATTCCATAATGTTCCTCGTACCAAGGAAAGAGGGTCCTTGGTGACCTATCCTGGGTCTATGCTTTCTCAACCTCTTCCTCCACGTACCTAGTTTCAAAATGATTACCTTACCTCTTCTCTTGCCTCTAATCCCCTCCCAGGCATGCATGGTAGCTCTAGGTCTCAAGGATGCCTATCCTCCACATCCCCATTCGTCTGGATTACAGGAATTTCCTCAGATTCAGTAGGCTCCTGTCATTTTCAAGTCTCTGCATTGCTGTTTGGTCTATCTATGAGTGTTAACCAAGTGTCTATCCCCCTTCATTGCCCTTTGCAGTACCCAGGCTATACAAATCTACCCATACCTAGATGACCTTATCATCCTGCATCAAGACCACCAACTCCTACTCCATCTACAGCAGGTGTCAAACGCCCTCTCTCTTCTGGGGTTCACGATAAACGTAGAAAAATCTCACCTGATTCCCTCACAGGAGATGATTTTCCTGGGGTGCTGTCTCTGCGCAGACTGCATGAAGGCCTTCATCCCAGACCAAAGGATTCAGGAACTCTGTCTGTATTTCAGTCAGATCCTTACCCAAACCACCCTGACAGCTCCAGAATTCCTGAGACCGTTAGGCCACATTGCCTCCCTTATACCCATGCTACCTTTGGCAAGATTCCACATGCGCAAAATTCATTGTGTGTTTAAAAAAAAAAAAAAAACCATGGACCCAACATTCACAACCCTTGGACTCCCCACGTCTGTCTAAAAAAGGAGATCCACTGGTGGATATCTGCAATGCAGACCAACCCGGGGACCCACCTTCAGATCCCAGTACCACTACAACAGCTGTCCACAGATGCTTCAGACCTGTTCTGGGGTGCAGTGTTACAAACAAGTCATCAACACTTTTCAGTACAAGAAAAATGGTCTTCTTTAAAGGTAAAAGACCACATCAACATCAAGGAAATGAGAGCCCTGCTGTTAGCTCTTCTAACATTCAAGCTCTTTCCTGCCAGGAACCCTAGAAGTAATCACAGACAATATGTGGTACATAAGCAAGGGGGGACCAAGTCCTACCCACTATGCAGCCTGGCCATCCAGATTTGGAATCTAGCAGTTTCCTTTAAGGTCCACTTAAAAGCCATGTATATCCCCTCAGAACAGAATATTATGGCAGACGCACTGCAGAACCCCAGCCCCCTCTCACGAATGGATGCTTCAAAGCGAGGTTTGCCTCAACTTGATACACAGGTTTTGGTGTTCCACAAGCAGACCTATTTGCCTCCCCAGTCAACAGATGCCAAACTTCTGCACAGGGGACCCACGTCCACAAGCTTGGAAAGTGGACGCCTTCTCCTTTTCGTGGGGGATGTACCTGTATGCCTTCTCCCCTTTCACTGTAATCCAGATAGTCGTAAAAATTCAGAAGGGCTAACCAAAAAATCCTTCTGGTGACCTCCTTTTGGCCAAGACAGCATTGGTTTCCCCTCCTATTTTCTTTAGCCAAGGGCAATCCCCACAGGTTTACCCCACTGTCTAGACCTACTCAAACAGAAGAAGGGGTCCCTGCTGCACCCACAGGTAAGCAACCTAAAATTTACCTTATGGGTGATAGAATTCTGATCCTTTACAGATAACTTTATTCAGCGGACATACTCCGTGTTTTGCAGGAGGCCAGAAAACCTAGCACTAGGAGAAACTATGCAGCTAAGTGGCTAAGATTCTGCAATTGGTGTCTTAGGAACAACCAGGACCCCACCTCACTGTCTACATTCCAAGGGTCCTGTCCTACTTGTGTGAGCTACTCCAAAGAGGACTAACACATTCCTCAAAGTCCATTTGTCTGCCATTTCTGCCTGTCTGGCATTTCACCACCCCTGGCATCCAGACTGGAAGTCAGACTCCTTTCTAAAGGGAGTCCTCCACATCAAGCCCCCATGGAAAACCCATCCCTCCACCGTGGGACTAAACTTTGTATTAGAAAAGCTAACCTTGCCACCCTTTGAAGCAGCACATTCTGTTCCCTTGAAACTTTGCACATTGGAAACAGTCCTGCTAGTTGCCCTCACCTCCGCCAGGAGGGTTTCAGAGATCCAGGTCCTTATGGCCACTTTTCCCTACCGTGTTTTCCACAAGGACAGAGTTGTCCTCCGACTAACCCTTCATTCATGCCCAAGGTAGTGAACTGTAGTGGAATTGGTTCATTAACCTACCTGTTTTCTATCCTCATCCACAAAATGCCTCAGAAAGGACCCTACATTCTCTGGATGGTACACAGACAACTTCAGTACTACTTAGACAAACCCAAAGATATCAGGAAGTCAGATATTTATTTTCTTCCATCCCAGAGCCCTAGGGAAAGCTGTCTGTAAGTAAACCATTGCCTCATGGATCTCCAAGTCCATTTCCTTGTGCTACTCCCACCATGGGAAATCCTTACAAGGCAATATTAAACCCCATTCTACCAGAGCAACTACTTCCTCTACTGCTTTTTTCAAAGGCATAGACTCCTCTTCTATTCTAGAAGCAGCTACTTGGACCTCAGTACACACCTTCACCAAACACTACAAGCTGGACATAGCATCCCGTGCTAGAGCAGGATTTGCCAGGACTATCCTACAGGGTCTCCTTGACCACAGGAATCCTTCCTCCTCCCAGGTTCATCCTTAAAGCTCTGGTACTCTCCCTACTGTAATGAATACTGCAACATCAGAATAGAAGGACATAGAGTAGTTGTGTAAGAACTTACCATAACCTTAGATGTCCTCCTCTTCAATGTTGCAGTATTCAGTCCCACCCTCCTACCCCGTCTCTTTCCAACTACTATCCCAGGAATCTCCTGAGGGCACATTGCCATCATCTCCCGTGGTCTCAACATACACAGCCATCCTACTGCCCTGGACTGGCCTACATGTAAGTTTAAGGGTCTCAGATTAGACCCTCCTGGTCAAACTCATAGGTACTACTGTATGCAACAAAACAATTCTGATGATGGTACGTGCAGACGTCACTTTTATAGCTAACGTCAGTTTATGGCCTGGGTAACAGACGTCACATATACCTTATCCTGGACTAAGACTTTGGTGTACTGGCTGGACGGTGGTGCTGCAAGCAGCAACTCCCTAAGGTTATGAATACTACAACATAGAAGAGAAGGACATCTAAGGTTATGGTAAGTTCTTACACAGCTATTTTTTTATGGTAAGTTCTTACACAGCTTTTCTTTTTTACAGTAAGTTCTTAAACAGCTATCCTTTTTCTTCCCCAATTTTCGAAACAAAGGGGAATACAAACTCCATATGCTAGATGTACATAGAACGGTTTTATTTGGACAAAACTAACCCTTTCAGGAAGTCTGACCAGCTCTTTGTATCCTTCTCGAAAACTAATTTGGGGAAACTAATTTCCAAAGTGACTCGGCTAATTGGCTTACAAGCTGCATTTCACTTGTCCTTTTTCATTAAAGGAATACCCTTACCTGTGTACCAATCAAGGCCCATTCTACTAGGTCAGTGTCCACTTTTGCTGCCTTTTGGTGTAGAGTTCTTGTTGATGTCTGCTCTGCAGCTACTTGGTCTAATTCACATACCTTTTTGTCTCATTACAAATTGGACATTATTTCCAGGAACAGGGCCGCCTCTGGTTCTGCTCTGCTCTGGAATATCCTTCCATGAGGGTCTTCCAAGAATTCTGTAGCTGGGGACTCTGTCCCACAGGTTGAAGAACAAATGAAAAATAACTTCAGATAAAGAAGTTACTGTAACTTTCCGTCTGAGTTAAGACGCAATGGATATGGATATCCGTTTAGCCGTTTGAGCTCCTGAAGTTCTTTCTTTCCCTACAATTCAAGGCTGTATATATTTAAAAACTTTTGTTGTAAACATGAAGAGTTCGAGCAGCAAACTTGACTTGAGGGGGGATGAGAGTAGAGAAAGTAGTTATGCATAGGGGAGGAACTCAGATTTTCAGATCCTAGAGCTGTAGTATATGGCAGAGTCTGATCTGATGTCATATCTGAACCCCACAGGTTGAAGACAAATGAAAAACCAACAACTCTGATTTAATGCTATGGTAAGTACATAACTGTTTTTATTCAGTTTAACTGTACAATAAAAAAAGTTCTGATTTTTAACCTGAGAGAACCGATGCATTGAGAAAAGTGAGCACTCGCTGCTGTTGCTGCATTATTTCATACAGCTTGCAAGTATTACAGTCACACTTTTTTTTTAAAGGATGGGTCAACAATGCTTATAGAAGCAGCAAAAGGTGGTCATACAAATGTGGTTTCCTATTTATTGGACTATCCAAACAACATTCTGTCTGTCCCAGCACCCGACATGACCCAGCTCACTCCACCTTCACTTGATCAGACTCAGGTAAGTGTTTATACAATGTTACTGTTAAATAGGACTTTGACACAAGGTAGCATTACCATACAACTTAATGCATTTTAATCAGGCTTGAAGTAGTTCAAGAGCAACATTTGTTTGCTACTTTGAGACAGTGCAGTTTTGTGCAGTCTGGTTTGGAGTGTTTGGGTAGATTAAGCTTGAAGCCATGTTGTACATCCTCTTTCCAGCCAAGTTCACAGACTGGAACTGTATTTGTATATAATCAGTGATGGCTTTTCCCCCTAGGACTGATGCACACACTGATGCAGGTATTTTCCCATCTTTCATGTGCAGATCCTCAAGTGCTCTTCTGCTCTGTTATGCCGCCCTTTAGAGATGGCACCTTAGTGGATGTCTTATTCCCTTGCAGTGTGGTGGTCATGTTTTTGTTTTTACTGTCTCCTCTTTCCATTTACTGGTATCTCTGCACTATTTTTTCCCATTGTTTGGGTTCCAACTGTTATAAGGGGGCCAAACATTTTTCAGAGCAGTAGTCTTCAGTAACTGCCTGGCTTTTCACTCAATACCCCACTGAGAAGTTACAGTCCAGCCAGCAGGAGGTTTTTCAGAATCCTGTGGTACAGGAATGGCTCATTATTTTAGAATTCTTGTGCCTCATTTCCTTAATTTTTTTTATTGGCATGTTAAACAGGTTGGATCTTTAGCCTCAACTGTCACTACCTTTATGTTCACTCACTTGTCCTCAGCTGTCATTACCTTTATGTTCACTCACTTGTCCTTTTGGTTTAGTACTGATAGATGTCACCATCCAGCTGCTTTTACCCATTTAGCTTTTGTACAGCAGGAGGCGGCTCCTTGTAAGATTAGTGGCAGGTTTCTTTCTCATTTGAACAGGTGGAATGACCATTTTGGCACCCTTTGGACTGGAAGACTGAGTTTCTGTGACCCTAGGGTTGGGGCACCTGCTGTACAGAAGGGGAAGGGTTCTTAACTCGAAGTTGGGCATGGTATTCTGTTTACTAAATTAGTTAATCAGGAATGTCATACTGTGATAATATCCAACTTTAGCAGAGGCCTGTGAAGAAATCCTTGACATAATATGGTTACATTTAAACAGTTACAAATCCTAATACAGAACAGCAGCTTATTAACTAAGTAAAAGCATTCAACTTAATTTACTGCAGAAGTCCTAGTAGTTAAGATACTGCAGAAGTCCTAGTAGTTAAGATACTGCAGCAGTGACCTTCTCAAACATGCATTATGATAAAATGTTGACTGCTTATGCAGTAGTATAGTCTGTGTAGGTTATTGTCCTGCCAAGGATATGAGAAATAACTGGCATCCAAAGTTTCAATGCACCTTCCACCCTCTCTGACTGCTGAGCACCTCAAGTAGAGTTGCGTAGAATCGGTGGTTAGGGTGACAGTCCTCCAGAACTTTCTTGCCATTTAAGTGTCCCTACAGGATTTGAGTGATCAGTGGTCAGGTAGTGCTTCACCAAGGCTGGGTTAGAGAGGTACCGTTTTGGGGAAAGCATTCTACTTTATCAGTATTTGTGAGGAAAAGTGTAGTTTCCCTCAGAAAATTAAGTTTGTAGCCTAGGAAATGTTGAGTGTTTTTCACTAAAAATCTTGCCTTGTAAATGTCAACTTTTGTCAGGTTTACATGCATGTGTGTGTGGGTGACATTTTAAAATCTATTTTTGTGAAAAAAAATGTTGAATATTAAGTATCACTTAAAACATTTTGTCAATTTAAAAAATTCTGTGAGGTGGCTCAGAGTATTCTAGGCTTTGCTATCTGCTTGTCAGGCAGTTTTCTTGGCTAGAACACTAAGCAGACTTTGGGTGTTCAGTTCTTCCCTTTCCCTTGTGCAAGAAGGTGTTGAGAGTCTTTTGTAATAAACTGTCTTCACTACCTCTTCTGCTGCTGAATGACACTGTTGTGGTCAAACCGGGTACTTCATCTTTTAATCCTGCTGGCATTGCTCCTCAAGAAGCCACTCTGGACCTGGGAAGACCGCATACCCTCTCAGCTG
>NC_056733.1:951962114-952039614 GCF_019279795.1 Protopterus annectens | reverse complement strand
CTCACTTGCTGCTCTGCCTCCCGATGCCCCAGCAACTGCCGATCTAGGAGTTGAGCACTTGGCGGATCAGTCTGCTTTGACCCTTGAGGAAGCCGTTGCACATCTGATGACCGGCACATCCTCTGAGCTTGACCAGACACCGACTACCATCGATGTCGAGGAGGAACCAGTTTCTGTGGTACTTCCTACCGGGATCCAGACTTTGGAAATGTCTTCAAAGTCTGACGCCAGGCCGGTTCCTACCTCCACCCTGGCCAAAAAGAACAAAAAGAAAGAAAAAAAAAAGCAAGCATACCTTTTCTCCAGAAACCATACCAGATTGGTAGGCTTTCACTTCCTCTCTCATGCAGGCCTTTATGGCCTTTAGGCCTTAAGCCTCAGCCCCCACTACTCTGCCTTTGAGCCCTAGACCTGCTTCTGCCTCTTCCCTCCCACCCATGACCCCTCGAGTTAGGGAGGAAGAGCACAATTCTTCCTTTTCTTCCTCTGAGGACTCTATTTCATATATCTCTCGGATTGCTTCTCCCAGGAGTATTACTCTCCTGATGAATCTTTGGAAGAGGTTTCTCCACCTGAGGATAATACCTTTGATGAGGCCATCACCAAGATGAAAGATTACTTCAAATGGGATACTTCCCAAATGACTAACACCCAAAAGAGGTACTTGGTTCAAGTGGAATCACCCTTCCCTTCAGCTGTCCTCCGGATCTTCCTGCTTACTTAGATGCCTTTAATTCAGCTTCTAAGGCCCCAGCCTCCCAGCTTCCTGCCCCCAAGCACCCTGACCGCTTCTATAAAGTGCCAGAGGAACAAATATTCCTAGTTAAACTTCCCTTGGTGGACCCACTTGTTATTGCCACTGCTCCTGATAAAGGGTCTGGACTGGTGCCTTCCGCCTCCCTCCTACCCACTGATAAAGATAGCAAATATATGGATAGAATGGGAAAGAAGGTATACACATCCTCCACTTTGGCCTTCAGAGTCATAAATTATCAGATCCACATGACTAAGTATCCTCTAGACTTAGCGTCTCAAGCCGCCTCCTTCTGGAGCAGGAAAACTGTCTATTGCTGTCATCATGGAAAAAAAGCCCAGTGGGAGTAAAGGCCCATTCCACTAGGGCTGTGGCTGCCTCCAAGGCCTTCATTAAAGGTCTGGATACTGCATCCATCATGGAAGCAGCCACTTGGTCCACTATCCACACTTTCACCAAACATTACAAACTGGACCAAGTTTCCAGAGCAAGGGCAGGATTCGCCAGGGCCATCCTACAGGGCTTTGTAGAATCCTCTTCAGCATCCAACTCCCTTTCATGCATCTAAGCTGTGGTACTCTCCCACAACTAGAATACTGCAACGTAGGAATAGAAGGACATAGAATAACCATAGATGTCCTTCTCTTCTGTGTTGCAGTATTCCTTCCCACCCACCATTACCCCCTATACTTTCTCCTTTAGTCCCTGCTAAGACCTGGATTTTGCTAGGCTACTGAAGGACACCAAGGGCACACACCTGTCACCACTGGCATTCCTCCTGTTGGGCCTTCTGTACTTGCTGGTCTTCGAGTTCTGAGGATTGTGGCTGTAGACGTCACATTTAAGGCCCCTGTTTTATGGCCTTATGTCTGATGTCCCACGCATGCTGCAACAGCCAAGCTGAAGCTTTTGTGTAGGAGCCGAAGAAAGAGTTGCCTAAGGGCAGGAAATCTCACAACTAGAATACTGCAACATGGAAGAGATGATATCTGTGGTTATGGTAAGAATTTACACAACTATTCTTTCTTTGCCTGAGATCACGTCCCAGAGGGGATCTCGGTCCGATTTGGTGGCCAAGAGGGAACCTAGGTTCCTAATTTCCGAGGGTCCACATGGGGTGTCCTCAAATCTTTGTATGAGAAGACATAGTCTGACTTTGTGGGAGTGCCAGCATTAGGCCCTCCTGTCCTCCACTGCATCTCCAAATCTTCTCCACCAGAAACTCGAGAAAACAGAAAACAAAACATTTCTCAGCCTCTGTCTTCAGCTGTCGAACAGCCTCCAGATTGGCAGGCCTTCACCCAAGGCCTTAACGCCTTCCTGGCCTTACTTCAGGGCCTGACTCCTACCCAACTCCTACAGCCTCTACCCCCAAGAGACCTGTCCCCAAAGTCTCCTCAAGAGAAGAGGATTAATCTGAAGCTGAATCCCTTACCTACTCTTCCCAAATTGCTTCTCCGCTGGGATATTCCTCCCCAGAGGAGGAGCCCAGTGGCACAGACTCCCCAGGTGAGGATCTCACCTTTTGGTGAGGCCATCACAAAAATGTAAAACTTCAGTTGGGACAGCAGTCAAGTCACTGAGACCCAAAAGAGATGCAATGAACACTTCCAGTTGGAGTCTCCTAGGCCTTCTGCTGTGCCTCCGGTACACCCTGCTTTTCTGGATGCATTCATGGCTGCATTTAAAAGCCCTGATTCACAGCCCTCAGCACCCAAGCATCCAGATGGATTCTATAAGGCTCCCGAGGGAGCAGCCTTCCTCTACAAAGCCCCCCTCTGCAGACCTGGCAGTTATTACGGTGACCACTGACAAAATCTCCAAGTTACTTCACTCCACCTCTCTGGTGCCCTCTGATAAACAGAGCAGAATGATGGAATGTCTGGGGAAGAAGGTTTGTACTTTTGCCACCCTAGCAGTAAGAGCGATCAACTACCAGACACGCATGGTTAAGTATTCCTTGGCCCTTATGGCAGATGTGGTCAAACAATTGGGGGAGCTCCCTGACCCCCTGCTAAGGCCAGGATTTCCTTTCTTGAGCTCCTGCACTCAAGTACTCAAACACTCTCAAGTGCAGCTATGACACTGTAGAAGCTTCAGCAAGGGCTATTGCCTCTGGGTCTGTCATCAGGAGCTACTCTTGGCTAAGATTGCAACCTCTCCCTGATGACATTAAATCCAAGTTCCTGGATGCACCACTAGACAACAAAGACCTGTTTGGTTCAGCAGCTGCTGAGCTCTTTAAAATCCTCCAAAACCAAAGGCAAGGAACTAAGACATATCTTTGTCTCCCCAGTTCCATATTTTCAAAGAAATTACCTGCAAAAACCTCCTTTGTGAGATCCTCAGCTAAGAAAATGCAAGCTAAGCCTAGAAAGGACCACAGGAAATGGCACTCTTCTAGGTCTCGCCCATCTACTCCCTCCTCTAAGCAGTCTTTTTAGGGAAAGCCTGATAGTCTGTGACCATCAGGCTCTTCACCCAGACACCTCTGGTTTCATATGCCTCTCCTCCTCCCTTCCCGCTTGGGAGCAGGTTACACAGGACTCCTGGGTGCTATCCATCTATCATAAAGCAGAGATACTTCATGACCTGGGAGGCCAGACCCACTCCCAAAGGCATCCTTCACCCACCCCCCATCCTGCAAGAACGTCTTGCTCAAGGAAACTGTTCAAGAGGTCCCATCTATTGCGCGAGGAAGGGGATTTTATTCAAGAATCTTCATGGTTCCCAGAAAGGAAGGTCCCTGGAGGCCTGTCCTGGACCTATTCCACCTCAACACCTTCCTCTGAGTTTCATCCTTCTGGATGCTTTCTCTTCCTACCCTTCTACCCCCTGATCCTTCCCCAGGCTTTCCTACTGTTATTGGATATAAAGGATACCTACTTGCACATTCCAGTCCATCCACTTTTTAGAAAGTACCTCCACTTCTCAGTAGATTCTGCACACTTTCAGTTCTGTGCTTTACCCTTTGGTGTTTCTACATCCCCCAGAATATTTGCAAAATGTGTGGCCCCAATCATGGCATTTGCCCGAACAAAGGGAGTACAGCTTTTCCCCTACCTAGACTTCATCCTTATCCAGGCCACATCAAGCTCTATGGCCTTAAAACACCTGCACTTCACCATCTCTCCCTCCTAACAGGTTTGGGATTTACCATAAATCTCAAAAAATCCTCCCCGATACCCTCTCAAGATCAGGTGTTCCTACGATGTTGGATTCTGAAAAGGGAAATGGTGGCTTGCCTACCACCAGAAGAGATTGTTATGCTCACATCTTTCTTCAAGGAAATCCTCACTCTCAAAGCCAACTCATCTAGGGTATTTCTCAGAATCCTAGGATTCGTGGCCTCTGCTATCCCCATGGTCCCCCTGGCAAGGCTGTACATGATGAAGTTTCAGTGGTATCTGAGAACAATTTGGAAGCAACACTTACATCCACTAGAGTTCATGATCCCCATGCTTCCATGCCTGACCAGAGAACTGAAGTGGTGGACCTCCAGTAGTCTGTCAAATCCTGGCCTGCCTGTACTGCGCATACCCCACCCAACCAGGATGTCTTTACAGATGCATTGGACACAGGTTTGATTGCAACCTTAAGAAAGTGGAGAGAGAGGAATGTATGGACCCCCACTCAACAAAAAGATCACATCAATATCAAGGAAATAAGAGCCTTGATAATGGCCTTGGAAATTTTCA
This sequence comes from Protopterus annectens, assembly GCF_019279795.1. Taxonomy (NCBI): domain Eukaryota; kingdom Metazoa; phylum Chordata; order Ceratodontiformes; family Protopteridae; genus Protopterus; species Protopterus annectens. Next base: position 952,035,162 of record NC_056733.1, on the reverse strand, counting down.
AGAGTCAAGTTTTACCAGGCACCCTGAGGTGGTACGCACACAATACCACACTGTGCTGTGGTACATCAACAAACGGGGGGAGACAAGGTCGTACCTTCTGTGCAGACTAGCACTGCAGGGTTGGGAAATCGCCCTGGAGAAACAGATCTTACTCCAAGCAGTATATTTCCCTTCTGCAGACAGTATGATGGCAGATTCATTAAGCAGGACTGACCCTGTCTCATGAATCGATGCTGAACAGGTCCATCAATAGGGTATTCTGGATGTGGATCTCTTTGCCTCCCCCATGAACAGACAGCTCCCGACCTTCTACTCCAGGGCACCACACCCAGAGGCTTGGAAGGTGGATGCTCTCGCAATCTCTTGGAACGGGGTATACACCTATGAATTCCATTCCTTCCCTCTCATACAAAGAATCCTGTTGAAAATTCGGAAGGAAGAGCCTCAAATCTCGCTGGCGACTCCCTATTCACCAAGGCCACATTGGTTCCCGCTGCTATTTCACCTAGCCAAAGGCAATCACTACGTTACCCCTGTGAATGAACCTGTTAACACAGGACAAGGGAAATACTTACACCCCCAACTGTCTACGCTGAATCTCGCACTATGGGTTCTAGGGCATTGATTCCTTCAGGCACCTGTACACAGAGGACGTGATCCAGGTTCTGCAGGAGGCCAGGAAATCAACTGCCAGAAAATCTTGCATGCCTAAGAGGAAGACATTTTCTTTATGGTTTCAGCAAAGCCAACTTACAACCACTGATGGCAGAGCGCCCAATGGTCTTGTCTTACCTGTGTGACCTTAAGAAGCCTGGACTATCCTATTCCTCCATTAAAATTCATGTATTTGCCATCTCAGTATGCTTGCCCTTGGTACCACCTTTAGCATCTAGGTTAGAAGTCAAACTCTTTCTGAAGTGGACACTACATCTCGGGGGGGCCCCCAAGGAAGCCCATTCTGGCTCCCTGGGATCTAAACTTTGTTCTAGAAAAATTTGCACTACCACCCTTTAAACTGGCCAAATACTGCATCCTCCAACACTGCACTTGGAAGACTATACTCTTGGTGGCCATCACCTCAGCCAGAAGAGTCACTGAACTCCAGGCCCTTATGGTAAAGCCCCCCTTCACTGTCTTCACAAGGACAGGGTATGTTTGCATACTTAACCCTATCTTTGTGTCTAAAGTGGTCAATGAACTGTCCTTGAATCAGACTATCAATCTGGCACCTTTTTCCCCTCTGTCTGCAGAACCAGACAGAGGATACTTTACTCCCTAGTTGTACACACACTGCTCAGGTATTTGGCCAAAACAAATTCCTTCCGCATATCTGACCGCCTCTTCGTCTCTTACCACTTAAGAGCTCTGGGTAAACCTGTTTCCAAGCAAACCATATCCTGTTGGCTATCTAAAACCATTTCCGTTTGTTAACCTAACCATGGTAGGTCACTCCAGCCCCAGTACGGGCACACTCCGGGGCTGTGTCCTCCCCAAGGGCATTCCTTAAAGTATTGGACACAGCTGCTATCCTCAAAGCAGCTACATGGTCCTTCGTTCAGACATTCACTAGACACTACAAACTGGACATGGTCTCTAGAGTCAGGGCAGGATTTGCCAGAGCCATCCTTCGTGGGTTTATTGAAGGTGCTTCTGGTCCGCCACCCCTTTCTTAGGACAGGAGCTTATGCACTCTCCCTGATGTCATGAATACAACAGCATATGAATTGAAGGACATAGTATTGTTGTGTAAGAACTTGCCATAACCTTAAATGTCTTTCTTTTCTATATCCTGCTATATATTTTCCCACCCAGCCTTCCCCCTCATGCTTGCCTGACTACTGGAGTTAGCCACCCAGTAGTTGCTATTTCTGCTGGCATTCAGTTCTGAAGAAGGTGCGTGCAGATGTCCGCTTTATACCAGATGTCTGTTTACGACAAACGTCCGAGAGAGATGCGCAGGACACTGCGTGCACCCTAGAGGTAGAATTTAACTTTTGTATAATGACCGGACGCGAGAGAATTCACCAGAGGCAAAAACTCCCTGATGTCAGTGCAGCAGCATATAGAAAAGAAAGACATCTAAGGTTATGGTAAGATGTCTTATTCCTATACTGCAGTATTGTTAGTGTAGGATTCTCCCCACCTCAGGTGACCCGAATGTTGGCTGTGATACAAAAGCTTAAGCCTGGTTGCTGTAGGTGCTTGGGACGTCACACGTATGGCCATAAACCAAGGACCTTAAATGTGACATCTGCACTCGCAGACCCCAGAAATTTCAGCCACAGATGACTTCATCAGTCGCTTTGCTCCTACACTCTAAGTCTTCTAAAAATCTAAGTATCCCGTTGGTGAAATTTTCCATTTCGTTTGCTTGAGCTTGGTTAGCTATCGTTAGCTGATGTCAGCTAAGAAGGGTAAATGCCGTTGCAGTTATCAGATACCGCATAAAGATATGCGCATCCATTGCGTCTTTTGTCTAGGGAAGGAACATGACCATACTGCTTGTTCCATTTGCCAGTCTTTTATTCCGAAGACCCTTCATAGCCATCTGGCCGCTCTCAACTTATATTCAGAGAACCAACGACTCAAAAAGCTTCTGCTCTGGATGGATCCTGAATCGGCTGTTTTGACGGAACCACCATGGAAAAAGGCCAAAGTTTCCAGGCCTACCTATACTGCCTCTCTGCCAGCTTCCAATCTAAGGGTTGAATGTCTGAGCCATCTACTTCAGCTCCCACTGAGGAAGCCAGTCCAGAAGTAACGGCCTGCGCATCCTCTGAGATAGTGCAGACGTTGGTCCCTACCAATATTGAGGGGGAAACACAGTTGGATGACCGACCGGGATGCCATTATCTGTAGCCAAGGCCCCAGAACCTAGGCCTTCTCCAAGACCTACGCCTTCTAAGTGAAAGCATAAAAAAACACCTGACTCCTATGCCCGAAGGAGTCTCAGACTGGCAGTCATTTACTAACTCCTTGATGCAGGCTTTTATGGCTCTTAGGCCCACAACCTCTTCCCCCTCCACTATTCCAGTGCTTAGTCCTACGCTTGCCTCTGCCACTTCTCTGCCCTTGCCTACTACCCAAGAAGGAGAGGAGAATTTAGAACCTTCTTACTCATCCTCTGATCAGTCTATTTCTTATGCCTCACAAATTGCCTCTCGTCTGGAATATTATTCCCCAGATGAATCCATTGAAGGGGACTCCCCACCAGAGGACATCACCTTTGGGGAAAAAATTACAAAGATGAAAGAATTCTTCAAGTGGGACACTACTCAGATGACTGATACTCAGAGGAGGTAATTTGAACTCCTTCAAGTGGAATCACCCTCCCTGTCATTCATCCCCACCTGTTTTACCTGCCTGTGTGGATGCTTTCACCTCTGCATCCAAGAATCCAGACTCACAACCCCCTGTTCCTAAGAGACTGGGCAAGTTCTACAAAGTGCCTGATGACCGCACATTCTTAAGTTAAGCCTCCCCTGGCAAAGCCTGCCGTAACTGCTGTCTCCCCTGACGAGCAATCCAGGCTGATTCCTTCAGCATCTCTTCTGCCCACTGATAAGGATAGCAAAAGCATGGACAGGATTGGGACAAGTGTACACCTCCTCCACCCTGACCTTCCAAGCTATCAATTGCCAAACACACATGGTAAAATATGCCTTGTGATCTAGTTTCACAAGGCTCCAGTCTCTTTGCTGCCACCCCTGACTGCCCTACCAAATCTGAAATGGCACCTAAACTGTCACTGGCTTTTCAGGTAGCCAGACATTCTATTAGGTGCAGTTGTGATGCCCCAGAGGTGTCTGCTAGGTTTACAGCTTCTGCTTCAGTCCTCCGCAGATGCTCTTGGCTTTGCCTCTAGCCACTCCCAGAGGATTTCAAATCTAAAATTATGGACGCCCCATTAGACCATAACCTCTTGTTTGGCAAACAATCTGCAGAACTTTTTAAAAACCTGCAGGAGAAAAAGCTGCAGGACATCAAACATTTTGCTTGTCTCCTTTTCCTAAGTACTACAGGAATTATCCTGCAGACTCTTTTTGTCAGGAAAACTCCTTCCTCTTCCACCCCCTTCTCTACCAGGCTAACGAGTTAGCCAGAGGCAAACCTACTCCAGACCTGTTTCCTCACAACTTACTCCATGACCGCCTTTTTAGGATAGAAGTGCACCCAACAATGTGTGACTGCCTTGCCCATCTACCTTTGTCAGCCCGCCTTCCCCACAGTCTCCTCTTTTGGAAAACCATCACATCAGACCAATGGGTAATGACTACCATTTAAAATGGATACTTCCTTTCTTGGAAGGAAAACCTATCTCAAGGCCCATCCCCTTTCATCCAAAAATCAAATCACCTCTTTCCTCAAATTTTACTACACCTAAGATTAGCAACAATAGAGCCTGTCCCTCCAGGGCAGGAAAGAAAAGGATTTAACCCAAGACTCTTTCGGTCCCAAAAAAGATGGGCATTGGGGATCAATACTAAATCTGTCCATCATAAACCAATTCCTAAAAGTCCCATCATTCAGGATGCTATCCCTTCATTCTCTTCTCCCTTTAATCCCAGCCTAGGCCTACATGGCCACTCTAGATCTAAAGGAGGCTTTTCTCCATATTCATATAAAACCCTCCAACTGAAAATTCTTAAGTTTTACTGGACCCTGCCCTCATTTTCACTTTACAGCCTTGCCCTTTGGTTTGTCTACTGCACCCAGGGTATTCACAAAATGTCTAGCCCCACCCATTGCTTACTGCAGGAACAAAGATGTCCAAATCTATCCCTACCTAGATGCAATTCTCCTAGCAGAAACAGAAGACTTCCTCCAATATCATCTCAGGTTCAACACCTCCCTTCTACAAAGCCTGGGTTTCACCCTCAACTTAAACAAATCCTCATTACTTCTGCATCAAGACAAAATCTTTCTGGGCTGCAGGCTCAGGACAGAGCTGATGCGGGATTTTCTTCCCCAGAACAAAGTCTTGTCACACTCTAGTCACTTCCAAAACCTTTTACTAGCCACTCAGATATCTGCAAGACAATTTGTGCAACTCCTGTGGCTGATGGCAGCCACCATCCCTGTGCTTCCACTAGCAAGAATGTACATGCGAAAGTTCCAGTGTTACCTGAAAAACATGGTCACAACACCACCACTCCCTAGAGCAACAAATTCCCATTCTGTCCTGCCTCAAAACAGAATTAAGGTGGTGGATTCAACAAATCCTTCACAACCCAGGACTACCACTTCAAATCCCCTTCCCAACCCAACTTATGCATACAGCTGATGCATCAGACCTAGGGTGGGGTGCCACCTTCAAAGGTTTCAGGGTATAGGAGGCATGGAATCCTACCCTTCAAAAGAAGCATATCAGTGTAAGGGAATTTACTGCAGTTCTTCTGGCCCTGGAGGCTTTTCTTCCTATTCTATAACCGGACCCCCTTCAGATATTCAGACAACACCACAGTAATGTGGTATCTCAACAAGCAAGGAGGGACCAGAGCTTACCTCCTTTGCAGGATAACTTTACAAGTTTGTGACCTCGTTTCCAGGCACAACTTGACCCTGCAGGCCTCATACATCCACTCTCAGGACAACAAGTGGATATTCTCAGCAGAAATCCTCTCTACAGCACGAGTGGATGTTGAACAGGGAGCCCTTTCTAGACATTGTCCACCGATGGGGCACACCAAGTAGATCTCTGCCTCACCCCAGAACTGCCAATTGAACAAATACTGCACCACGGATCACTCTCCACTTGCTTGGAGGGTGGATGCCTTCAGCATTCCATGGAAGGGACTGTTTCTATACACTTTTCCACCCTTCTCACTAATCCAAAAGGCCCTACTGAAAATCAGGAAGGGGCAACCAAAATTCGTGCTGGTGACTTCCTACTGGCCAAGTCAACACTGGTTTCCCCATACTTCTCTCATTAGCCAAGGTCAGTCACCACAAGTTACCCCACAAGGTGGACCTACTCACAGAACAAAGAGGAACTCTAATTCACCCTCACCAACAGATGTTAGGCCTAACACTCTGGGTGATGAACTTCTGTTCCGCTTCAGACATCATTACTCAGAGGACGTGCTTACAGTCCTGAGGGAGGCCAGGAAACCTGCCACTAGAAAACCATATTTATCAAAATGGGAGAGATTCTCCAAATGATGTGAAAATAGGGACAGGGAAACCCAGCCAGGCATATACCCATCCCTAGTCCTTGCATATGTGTGTGAATTCATTAAGGATGGCCTTTCCTACTCTTCAGTGAATGTCAACCTTTCAGCCATTTCAGCTTGCTTACCTCAAGATCCCCCTTTGCTATCCAGGCTGGATGTTAAACCTTTCCCGTGAGGTGTCTTGCACATCAGACCACCTAGAAAACCAATCCCACTACCCTGGGACCTAAACTTCATTATGGAAAACTAACAGTGGTTCCTTTTGAGCCAGCTAGCACTGCTATGCTCCAGATCTGTACATGGAAGACTGTCCTGCTGGTGGCCGTAACTTTCGCTAGTGTGTCAGTTATAGGCCCTCATGGCCTGCTCCCCTACACCACATTCCCCAGGGATAGGGTGACCCTACGCACTAACCCTTCCTTCATGCCTAAAGTGGTCAACGAACTGGCCTTAAACCAATCCATTCATCTCTCTACCTTATTCCCCTCTCCGACTAACCGTGAGAGGATTCTCCTTTCCCTGGATGTACACAGTCATCTTAGATTCTACCTAGACAAAACTAAGTCCTTCCAAAAAATCTAGCCAACTGTTTGTTGCCTTCCACCCCAGGGCTCTGGACAAGGCAGTCTCCAAACAAACAATTTCTTGTTGGATTACAAAATCCATTTCTTTTTGCTACTCGCACCATGGCAAGCACTTACCCATGGGGTGAGAGCTTACTCTACCAGAGGCATGGCTAGAGCACTCTGCTTCGGCTCCTCTTGAGGAAGCCACTTTTGAAGTACTGGCCAGCACATCCATGGAGATTACTCAGATGTCTCTTCCTACCAAAGTCGAGGGGGAACCAGGCTCCACCGGATGCCCATCCAGGATTTGAATCCTCTCCATTAGCTCAGGCCTCAAACTAGGCCTTTTCCCAAAGCTACCCCTTTGAAAAGAGAGCAAAAAAACAAATATCTTTCTTCTTTGGAAGGAAGGAATTACTGACTGGCAATCATTTACACAGAGTTTGGTATAGGCCTTCATGGCCCTTAGGCCCTCAGCCTCCTCACCCTCCACTAATCCCAGTGCTTAACCCTAGAGCTTCTTCTATTCTCCCTTCCACTCCTCTGTAAGAAGAGAAGGAAGTTTTTTTCATTGTCAGATGAGTCTATTACTTATCTCAAATAGTCTCTTTTCTGCAATACTGTTCCCCAGATGAAGAATCCATAGAAGGGGACTCTCCTCCTGAAGACATCACTTCTGGAGAGACCATTATTAAAATGAAAGAATATTTCAAATGGGTTACTTCTCAACTGACAAACTCAAAAAAAAGATACTTTGAGCTACTGCAAGTTGAGTCTTCCTCACCAACTGCCACCCCCCGTTATTCCTGCATACCTAGACACATTTGCTTCAACATCTAAAAATCCAGCCTCTCAACCACCTCCTCCCCTAAGATACCTGATTGTGTCTATAAGGTGACTGATGACAAATTTCTTGTGAAACCCTCCCTTGGTGGACCCTGCAGTCATAGCTGTTGTCTCTGACAGGCAGTCAAGACTGATTCCATCCTCGTCTCTTCTGCCTACTGACAAGGATAGCCAGAACATTGATAAGGCAGGGCAAGACGGTTTATACCTCTTTCACCCTAGCCTTCAGAGTCCTTAATTACCAACCTCCTGATTAAGTATGCCCTGGACTTGGTATCCCAAGCATCTACACTTCTGTCCTCCCTTCCTGATTCTCCCACTAAGTCCGAAGTAGCATCAACGCTGACCCTGGCATCCCCAGTAGCCAGACACGCCATTCGATGTAGTTATGATGCAGCAGAGGCCTCTGCGAGATCATCTGCATCTGTGCTTCGCAGATATTCATGGCTTAGGCTCCAACCGTTGCCTGAAGATTTTAAATCTAAAGTTCTAGATGCACCAGTAGATCCCAACTCATGTTTGGCAAACAGCCTGAGCTGTTGAGGAGCCTTCAGGAGAAGAGCAAGGCGTTGAGAAGTTAAGCGCCTGGTATCTTCTATACCAAGTACTGCAGACGTCATCAAGCAAAGACTTCGTATGTCCACAGAACCTCATCCACTGCTGCTACGTTCTCCAGGCGTAGGAAAGGTAACCGGAGGCAAACCTCTTCCAGGCTCGCTTTTTCTCATTCTACCTACAGACAGCTCTTTCAGGACAGAAATTGTACCAACAATGCATGACTGCCTTCCCCATCTCCAGCTGTCAGCCAGTCTCCCCCACTGCCTTACCCCTCTGGACAACTATCACTTCAGACTGCTGAGTCCTGGCGGTAGTAGAAAAGGGATACTTTCCGTCTTGGGAAGAAAAGCCCACACCACTTGGCATCCCATTCCCCCCAAAAAACTACACCTTATCCCTCACATTGTACAGGATCTACTGGCCTATGGAACAATAGAACCTGTACCTCAGGACAAGAAGGAAAAGCTTCACAGATACTCATGGCTGTGGCTACAACCACTGCCTGAATTTAAAATCTAAAATTTTAGATGCTTCACTAGATCACAAGAATAAAAAGGTTTCTACACTAGACTAATCCTGGTACCGAAAAAGGATGGACCACGGAGGCCAATCCTGGACTTGTCTTTACTAAACCTCTTCCTAAAAGTCCCTTCCTTCAGAATGCTGTCCCTTCAGACCCTCCTTCCACTACTGCCACCACAAGCATTCATGGCCACTTTTAGACCTAAAAGAGGCCCGTCTCATATCCCTATACAGCACACTCACAGAAAGTACTTGCATTTTATGGGCCCTGTTCTCACTTTCAATTTACTGCCTTGCCCTTTGGTTTGTCGTCTGCATCCAGGGTCTTCACCAAATGCTTAGCTCCCACCATAGCCTACTGCAGAACCACGGGCGTTGCAATTTATCCCTACCTAGACAACATACTCATTCATGCAGAGAAGGAAAGCACCCTAAAAAGCATCTGCAGTTTTTCATGTCTCTACTACAAGAGTTGGGGTTCACCCTCAAACTCCCCAAATCTTCCCTTGTACCAGAGCAGGACAAAACCTTCTTGGGATTCAGGATCCGAGCAGACCTGATGAAGGTATTCCTCCCTCCAGACAAGGTGCTTTCTCTGAGACCACTTCCAGGATCTTATCCAGACCCATTTACTGTCAGCAAGACAATTCATGTGACTGTGTCTTATGGCAGCCACTATTCCCATGCTACTACTAGCCAGGATGCACATGAAGCTACAGTGGTACCTAAAGAATGTGTAGTCCCAACACAGCGATCCTGTAGGCTTCCAGATCCCCTTCTTACCCTGTCTCAAGTCAGAGCTACAGTGGTGGATTCAGCAGTTTCAAATTAACCCAGGCCTTCTCCTCCTGCCACCAATTCAACATATGCACACAGATGCCTTGGATCTGGGCTTGGGGACTACCATGAAGGGCCTCAAAGTGCAAGAATGCTGACAGACTGCGAAAATTCTGTAAGATCGATCACTTCCCTGCCTGGAGAGTGGATGCCTTCATCTCATGGAAGGGACAATTTCTGTATGCCTTTTCTCTCATTCAAAAACTCCTGAAAATCAGGAGGGACAGTCCAAAGATTTTGCTGGTGACTCCCTGTTGGCCAAGGCAGCATTGGTCCCCATTCTACTGTCCCTCGCCAAGGGCGGTCACCACAAGTTACCCCACAAGGTGGGCCTACTCACACAGCAGAAGGGAACTCTCATCTACCCTCATCTGGAGATGCTGTGTCTGACACTCTTAACTTTTAATACCCTTTAGACACCGCTACTCTCTGGACGTGCTTTTTGTCCTGAGGGAGGCCAGGAAACCTAACACAAGGAGATCTTGAATTCTAAAATGGGAAAGATTCTCCAAATGGTGCCTCCAAAGGCTTAGGGATCCATTTCTAGTGGAAGTACCTCTTGTCCTAGCATATGTATGTGAGCTTATCAAGGCAGGCCTTTCATACTAGTCAGTGAAAGTGCCCTTTCGGCTGTCTCTACCTGCCTACCCTTAGACCCTTCCATACTCTCCAGGCTAGATGTTAAATTGTTTCTGAAGAGAATCTTGCACATCAGGCCACCGGGGAAGCCTATCCTACTGCCTTGGGACCTAAACTTTATCCTGGAGAAACTCACACTAGCCTCATTTGAGCCTAATAGTTCTGCATCACTACAAATCTGCACATGGAATACAATCTTGCTGGTATTTCTTACTTCAGCCAGACGTGTATCAGAGTTACAGGCTCTCATGGCATGCCCCCCCTACACGATCTTCCACAAATATAAGGTAACCTTGTGCACTGACCCTTCTTTCATGCCCAAAGTGGTCAATGAGCTGTCCTTAAATTGGTCCATTCATCTGCCCACGTTCTTTCCCCCTCCTACCAATGACAGTAAGAGAATTATCCATTCCCTGGGTGTTCATAGGCAATTAAGGTTTTACTTGGATGAAATTAAGACAGTTAGAAAATCTAATCAGCTCTTTGTATCCTTTCACCCCAGGGCCCTTGGCAAGGAAGTCTCCAAAGAAACTATCTCCTGTTGGATCAGGAAAACTATTTGCTTCTGCTACTCCTGCCATGGCAAGGATTTACTTCAGGGGTAAGAGCACCCTCTACTAGGACTGTAGCATCCTCAAAGGCTCTTCAGAGGCCTAGACACAGCCTCCATCTTGGAGGCAGCCACTTGGTCTACTATGCACACATTTACCAGACACTACAAATTGAATCATATCTTCAGAGCCAGAGCAGGTTTCACTAGGGCAGTCTGGAATCAGCAACCTCTACCTCCGCCCTTCACCCTTCCTAAGCTGTGGTACTCTCCCACAGTAAGAATACTGCAACATGGGAATAGAAGAACATAGAATAGTTGTGTAAAATCCTACCAAAACCAACGGTGTACTTCTCTTCCATGTTGCAGTATTCCTTCCCTCTCACGTAGCCAACCTGCATTCATCTTTCGCCTGTCTATGGGGCACCATAGGGCACCTCCTAGACTATGCCACACTTGGCAGTCTATGCAATTTCACCAGTCTGGAGGACATCATTTGGCTCTACCTAGTCCACAGTCCAACTGGGCAGTTAGATGTTCTTTGTGTTTCACTGTTGCAATCATCGCACTTGGGTTATCCTGCCAGGGGTAGCCTTCAGTCGGCCCAAATACCAGAGGCTTAGTATTTCTGCATCGGTTGCTGTCGCTCCAGGACTGACGTCAGGTAGTCAGTGGTATAAAATCAGGCAGTCGATGCCATTACATCAGTCTTTCTTGCAGAGGAGCCCAAAGCAGAAGCAGTTTGCACGAGTGCAGATTGGCCGCTACCTGAGTATTTGTTTCCAAATTGAAGTTGAAGTCTTCTAAAGCCAAGTACCCCGTTGGGGATCCTTTTTTTCTTGCTCTAACCAATATCAGAAATAGTTATCAATTGTCTCGCCTGTGGCAGCCAAATACCACGCAGAGATTTCCATTCTTACTGCATCACCTGTTTAGGCCCAGACCACGGTATCCCTCACTTTAAGTTTGCTGCTTTGTTCAACACCAGAACTATATGGCATTGGGCCCTTATCGTAGCTAAATATTTTTTGCTCTCAATCTCCGTATTCCGAAATGGCTTCGGTAAGCCATCAGACTACAGATCTTTGGAAAAAACCTAAGGATAAAGACAGAGACCGCACAAGTCCAAAACTGCAGACGACGCTTCTGTTAAGCTAATCACCAGTTCGCCTGATCTCAGTGAGGTGCTTTTGTAGCCCCTGATGCCCGCTTCTGTGGATTCGCAGGCCGCTACCGAGACCCGTTCGGAGTCTGGTATGCCGCAAGACTCTTCTTTGACTAAGGATCCTGCGGATATCTCTACCTTGGATGGGTCCAGAGCCGCTAAGCAGGCACCGGCTTCAGAGGAAGTTCTTCGCACTACCTGTATTCTACACAAACTGTAGACTACTTTTGCGTTTTCAGTTCTTTCTAAAACTACCGAGTTTTTAAGGCCCAGGGTACGAGCTATGCGTAAAAAAACGACAACCCAAGCTCAAACACTCGCTTCCATGCCTTAATCTCAAATGCTTAAAATGGCGAAAGACCTTATGCTTATTAATGGAAGCCAGCCTACCCCTTCCAAAAGAAAGAGACTTGTCCCCGGCAGTTTTATCTGACCAGGAGTCCCATGACTCTGAAGTTTCTGAATATGAAGACATGCAACACTTCTCTGCATCTGAATCTTCATAAGCGGAAGAATCCATTCATTCTGCCTCTAATCCAGAGGATTTTTCATTTGGTGAAACCCTACATACTTTAAGGGAGCATTTCCAATTGGAATGCCAGGACTATCCTCAGTCCAAAAAGAGACTTGGGGAATTTATAGATTTACCACAGCACAGACCTTTTAGCCATTCCTCCAGTCCTGGATGTTGTGGATGATGTCTTTATGGAATCCAGTTTAACTCCTGACACCCTCCCACCTGCTCCCAAAAAACCTGACTGGTATTAGAGTCCCGGACTCGCACATTTCTTTTCAAAAATCTTACTGCTGACCAAGCAGTCATCTTCCAAGGACTTAAAGGAATAAAAGCAACCACAGCTAGGAATACCACCCCCCTTGGGCAGGGATTACCGAGCTTTAGACAGATGGGGCAAAAAAGTATACACCTCTGCAACTCTTGCCATTAGAGCACTAAATTGACAGTTCCACATGTTGAAATACCAGCAACATACAATGGTACTCCTTAAACAAAATATATCTACCTTTTCGACTTGTGCAGAAAAAGAATTACAGGACCTTATGCATTCTACAAGCCAAGTTACTAAACACACCTTGCAATATGGCTTTGACGCCCTAGAAGCATCCTGCAGAGCAGCAGTCACAGGTTCTGTACTTAGAAGGCATGCTTGGCTTAATGAACAGACCTTGCCAGACAATGTCAAATCAAAACTGTTGAACACGCCATTGAACAAAAACAATTTGGCACCAAGGCAGAAGAGGTCTTAAAAAAGATGGAAGAAAAAACTAAATCTATGCAGGCAGACTTCTTGCAGGTCCAGCCTCCGAGGTTCAGTAGGCATTGTCCCTCCAAGCACTGGTCCTTTCTGGCCCCTTCAAGGCCAGCTCAGAGACGACCTACAGGAAGCAGACACCCCCCCCCCCCCCCAGACACCAATCCCAGGGAATAGAGTTCCTCCACTTCAAAAACAGGGAGTGCTAAGCTACCTCTTTATGGAAAGAACTCCTAATGACTTTACAACTCCAGCCCTTACCTCTGCCCACCTGCTTGTGCCCCTAGGAGGAAAAAACTCCTCCCATGCAGAAAGCTGGGCCTTTATCACCAACGACTGATGGGTCCTCAACATAGTGTCCCAGGGATACGAATTTTATTTCCACGCACTGCCCACCCCAAAAGGGTTCCCAAATCTTCCTCCAAACCAGTGGGCAGAGGCCCAAAACCAAGTCCATTCCCTGCTCTCCATGAGGACAATTCAGCCTCTCCGGCAGACTAGGTAGGCCAGTGTTTCTATTCCAGGCTTTTTTTGGTACCCAGAAAAGAGGGCACCTGGCACCCAGTCCTCGATCCATCAGTTCTAAACACCTTCTTGGTGATACCAAAATTCAAAATGCTCACCCTCAGCATCTTCTTTCTATGCTTTCCAAAGATGCTTGGTTAGCCACCCTGGACCTAAAAGAGGACTATCTACACATCCCAGTCATGGATTCCTGTAGGAAATATCCGTTTCAAGAAAGGATCTATGCACTTTAAGTTCTCTGTGCTTCCCTTTTGCTTATCCACTACTCCCAGAGTTTTCACAAAATGCCTGGCTCCAGCCATTGCTTTTTGCAGACAAAGGAATATTCAGATTTACCCCTACTTACTTAGACTACCTGCTTCAGGCAAACAGAAAAAAGTTACAGCACCTGACCTTTGTAAAGGACCTACTGACCTCCCTGGGGTACACTGTAAACAAAAAGAAATCCAAACTAGTCCCCACTCAAAAAAATTGTATTCCTTGGAGCAAGCCTGGACACAGCATCCCAGATGGCATTCCTTACTCCGGAAAAACAAGCCTACCTAACAGGCTACTTCTCTCAACTAGCCACCAGAACCCAGTTATCTGCAAGGAAAATCCTGCAAGCTCTAGGGTTCATGGCCTCCTGCATTCTACTCATTCCATATGCCAGACTGCATATGAGGAAACTTCAGTGGTACCTAAAAAGCCTTTGGTGGCAACACTATCAGGACCTGGAAACCATCATAGCTATACCTTGTTTAAGGAAAGATTTTCTTTGTTAGGCAGCAGCATGCAACCACAAGGGCCTTCCCTTTTCACAACCCCACGCCGCCCAGACCCTAACCACAGACTTAGATTATGCCTGGGGTGCACACCTGGATGGCAGGTGCATTCAGGGCCATTGGAGACCAAATCAAATACATCTGCACATCAACCTAAAAGAGATGCTAGCTGTTCAGCACGCTCTGACAGCTTTCAGACCCCCTACTCTTCCCGGGGTGCCTCCTGATCAAAACAGACACCACAGTGATGTGGTACATCAACAACTAGGGAGGAACTCGCTCTTATCCCCTCTGCAGGCTCGCAGTGACCCTTTGGCACATGGCTTCAGCCATGAAAATTCACCTGCTAGCACAATTCCTGCCAGGCTCCCAAAACACTCTTGCACACAACTTAAGCAGAAGCCACCTAGACCCACACGAGTGGCAGCTAGACACAGCACCTTCAACCTTGTAACCCAGAAATGGGGCACTCCGAAGGTGGACCTATTTGCCTCCACCTACAATCAGCAGCTGAGCAAATTCTACAAGTAACCTCGCAGCAAGGCCTGGAAAGTGGATGCCCTATCCTTCCAATGGGTAAACCTCTTGATCTATGCATTTCCCCCTCTACTTACAAGGGTGCTACTCAAAATGAGGGAGGAAAAACCAAGAGCAATCTTGATTACCCCAGACTGGCCACGCCAGCACTGGTACCCACTGCTGCGCAGTCTCACCCCTCCCGCCATGGCACCTATCTCAGATCCCAACTCTCCTGACCCAGCAGAATGGAGATTTCATGCATCCACAAGTGCAGACCCTGAACCTGGCAGCCTGGCTTATTCCCTGACCTCTCCTCCAGTTGTCAGCCTAATCAAGTAAGTCCTGGATGTTATATATGAGGCCAGATGCTCCAGCACTACAAAATCCTATGCTGACAAGTGGAAAAGGTATTACACCTGGATCCAGGCTAAAGGAGCTGAAACAGCACAGCCCTCCCTACCTCTCATCCTGGATTACCTAACAGACCTGCTTCACAGGGGCCTATCCTTCTCTTTATTAAATGTAATGCTTCTGCCATCTCTGTCATTACAGCACAGAGCCACCTCTCTTTTCTCACCCTCTCATCAAACAGTTTCTAAGAGGGGCTAACAGTTTAAGGCCACCCAGAAGAGCTCCTACCCCAGCTTGGGACCTTAACTTTGTGTTGGAAAAGCTCAGCAGCCCCCCTTGAGCATGCAGCTTTGAGTTAAAATTCCTCTCTCGAAAAACGACTTTGCTTATGGCCATCACTTCAGCTAGAAAAGTTTGAGCTACAAGCACTCATGGCTGTGGAGTCCATTTTTTATGCTGACAGGGTCTCCCTTATGACTCACCCAACTTTCATGCCTAATGTGGTGTCCAGTGTGGCTCTCAACCAATCTATTCATTTGCCCACCTTTTTCCCTATGCCTCAAAACAAGGGGGAAAGCATTCTCTAGATGTGCACAGATAACTCAGATTCTACCTGGATAGGACTAAATCTTTTAGGAAAACTGACCAATTGCTAGTCAGCTTCACAGCAGGGGCAGAGAGGGCAAGGCCATATCCAAACCGTCACTTTATGGTACAAATACCATGGGAAACCACCCCCTAAGGGGGTCAGGGCGCATTCCACCAGGGCGACCTCCACCTCTGCAGCTTTTCCTGGAGGGGTCCCTACCAGGGACATCCTGGAGGCTGCAACATGGAGTTCTATTCATATCTTCACCAAGCATTACCACCTGAGTATCTTCAAATCCTGGACAGGCTTTGCCAACGCAGTCTTGCAGGGCATCTTAGCCAGCCCCCAGTCGTCTTGACTGCCTCCACCCTTTTTCTTCAGCTTTGGGGAATCAACCCAAGTGTGATGACTGCAACAGTGAAACACTAAGAACATAGTACAGTTGTGTACGCTTACCATAAATGTAGATGTCAGAGTATGTGCACTGTTGCAGTCCTGGTTTCCCACCCTCCATCCCCCTTGTCTTTCTCCCTCCTTGCAGGGATTTTTGGTATCCAATTTCTACTGGTGGTGTTCTTCCACCATAGTCTAGCTCCCTATTTGGGGGCTTCTGACATTTGAGGCAAGAAAAAAACTGATGTAATGGTGTCTGCTGCCTGATTTTATACCACTACCTGCAGTCCTGGAGCGACAGCAACCGAGACACAAAATACTAAGCCTCTGGTATTCGGGCCGATTGAGGATTACCCCTGGCAGGATAACCAATGCGTTATGACTGCAACAGTGAGTACACTACATTTATGCTAAGTGTACACAACTGTACTTTATGGCCCTGTGTGATGTCCCATGCACCAATAGCAATGAGGCTTAAGCTATTGTTCAGGAGCTGATGTTCGGGTAGCCTGAGGCAGAAAATCCCACAGTAACAATACTGCAACATGGAAGAGAAGGACATCTATGGTTATGGTAAGATTTTACACAGCTATTCTTTCTTGCACAACTGTAATTTAATTTCTTATGAAGGTAAAAAGAGCTGTCAGTCTCAAAGCAAACACTATGTAAATGGTTGTCCTTGCCATGGTGGTAATAAAAATTGAATAGCAAATTTTTTTCCGGGCAAAGTAATGTAGTCCATCAGGGCTGTGACTGCTTTTTGGAAAGGGTAGACTCTAGAAACATTCAAGTTGCTGCCTCTAGATCTGATTATCCAGCCTAGTGCAGGATTTGTGAGGACTATAGACCAGGGGCTCCTGGGTTGTGATACTTCATCCTTTTCTTTCTAGGTTTTGGTATGTCTCACATAGCTTAAACCACTACAACAGTGATCGAATGATGACCACAGCACAGCTGTGTAAGTAAACTTGCCATTACAGAAGACCTTCGAATAGATCACTTGCCATACAAACATCCTCCCTTCTTTCTTCCCCTTCTCTTTTTTCTGTCAGGGTTGGGGGGGTCCTGATCTTCTCCTCTTTTCCTAGCACAACTGTTTTAGGGTATAGCCTCCCTTTTTCTGGTGACAGGAAGTCTCTGACTTTTTGCACCCATATGTTTACTATTATACCATCATGCTTTTGTTCTGTAACAGATGTTCGGGCATGAGTAGAGTGTCCCAAAGCTTTTGGAAGCTGGCTGGACATGTCATTGACAGGATACATCCTATATAGCTTATGCTACTTCAGAAGCTGATCTAGTTGAATATTTACAGTTATGGATGGTAAGTTTAAACTAATACTTTATTCTTCTATGCAGATGGTGGAGGGGAGCTTGGTGCTGCCTCCCTTGGTTTTCTTCAGGATGTAGTATTCAAGGTTTTATCCCCAGTGGGCATATACAAAGTCATACTTCTTTTAGGACAGTGGAGGGTTGAGCACCATTGTAGCATCTCTTAGCTTGCTGTGACTCTGTCCTTGTCCACTCTAAGTGGAGTGTTAGTGTGCTGATAATTATCAAGAGGAACAAGTACCTTGTTACTCTGAAGGCCTGTGGAGCCTTAGAGGTGCAGGCAGTTTTGCTGATTTGCAATGGAGATATGTGAGGGAGTAACTGTCAAATGGGGGGCAGATTAGCTAGTTTCCTTCTGAGCATTCATCCTTAATTTTAACAATTTGCACTCATATCCAGCATAAAAGTCATTATGCAGTGCATTCAGAATGAAGGGTATTAGCTGCATGCAGACATCTAGTCAGATTTAAACTGTGCAGATGACCCTGGCAAGCTGGCATTTTGACCTGCATGGAAGGACCCCTCACACACTTCACACAAGTCTGTGAACTGCTTCTATGGAGTGGTTTTCAGTTTAAACCTTAAATACTGCTTTTAGATTTTTGCCATTTTCTTATTTCTAATTGTATTGATTACATTTTTGTTTGTTTCTGGGGTCTCTCTTTTTTTTTAATCCTTTTTTTCAGGTGGCAATACGTGCCTTGACAGTCACCAATGAATTTTCCTATGGAAGATTCCACTAAGTATTGTTTGAAGTGGTTATTTTCTGTGGGCAAATCATATGTTGGGAACTATGGGCATTGTAAAACCAACTTGGGAGGGCTGTCAGTGTAAGGACCTTTGTAGCCCATCGAAAACTAGGTCAACAGGGTTTTCAGTCAAAAAAATGATCATTGCTAGTGTAAGAATCTCGGGCAGTTGCAGAGATAAAGGTGATGCTGCAAAAGGGTAAAGGAAGAAAAAAAAGCATAATGAGAGGCCTGTGTGACCCAGCCAGCCTTGCAGAAGTCCGATGGTATTGCCCATTAAGACCTAGATGTAATGGGATCCTATCTCGCCTACATTCACAACAGATGGGTTCGGAGCCGATCCATCGGCTCCGACTCGGCAACTAATACACTAGCACGAAGTCTCTCATTGGCTGGGCTACTCCCTATCCCAGGATGCACTACACCTGCTTCCCCAGATCTCGTTTGCCGCTTAACAAGCTGGACGTGGTCTCGACTTGGCTGGAGCTAAGTGGTTCTTTTTACCTTATTGGTCCTTGACCTAGGGAATTTTTGTCCATATTAACCAAACAGCTGTTTTAACAGCTATTTCTTGCTATTTCTTATTGTTTTTTTGTTGAGTGCTTGTTTCCAAAAAATTTAATTTGTTCAGTCGGGTAAGGCCCGTTTAAGTTAGAGGGCCTTTGCCCTATCTTTGAGTGCTATTAGGTTTTTATTAACTTTTGAATAGTTGTTTTTCGGGCAAAGCCCGTTTAAATTAGAGGGCTTTGGGCCGTTAACTTGTTTCAAATTGTTGTGAGGTAAACTTTCACCAGTACTCGCGCCAGTGTGTCTCGCGCTTTTCAGTTGGCGCTTTTTGTGTATAGTGCTATACTTTTGTGGTAGAGTAGGATTTCCTTAGAGTTTGTACTTGTTGTGGCCTGTATCCATGTCTAAGGAACAAGTCAGGTTTTAAAAAATGCACTCGGTGCAAATATAAAATGTCCATTACAGACAGTCATTCAGTATGTGTTTATTGTTTGGGGCCGAAACATCTGCAAGAGACTTGTAGTGTCTGTCATGCGTTCTCATCTAGAGTTCTTCAAGAACGCAAGAACAAATTAATATTGAAAGGGCTTATCAAACCTTCTTTTGAGGAAGCCTTAGATCTTCCTGTTGCTTCCAAAAAGAAAAGATAGTCGGCTCCGACAAGTCCGTCGGAGCCGACTTCTAAAAAGACAAAATTGACCTCTTCTTCCTCGGCTCCACTGACTTCGGGGCCGAGGGTCGAAGGGTCTGCCTCGATACCTCCTACCTCGGCTCCATTGCCTTCGGAGCCGCAAGTTGGAGTATCGAGGTGAATCACCTCCATCGGTTCCAATGGTTTCGAGCCGGTGGAAGTGTGCAGCTCAGACTCTTCCCCTCGGCTCGAAGGCTCCTTCGTGCCGATGGTGGTCCATGCTGTGGTGGAGTCGGCCGATAGCATTGGAGCCGTTTGAGCCGGTCCCTTCTCTCTCGGAGCTGAGAGGAAAGTCTTCTCGATTGTCTACCTCCTCTAAATCATCGAGACTTTCAGATTCGGACCTGGATAGGGTTTTACAGAGGCTATTCCAATCTCCAGTGTTTACTAAATTGGTCTCTGCTCCAGCACAGTTAGCTTGAGCCGATCCCTCCAACACATTCGATTCCTCCTCCAACCTCCTCAGAGCTGTTGGAGTCGGTGGTGGTGGAGCAAAGCGAGCCATACGGTCGGAGCAGAGACCCCTTCGAGGTCTCTCGGTTCCGACTGTGCTTCCTACCCTGTCCTCCGGTTCAGGGTTTGGTACTGCGACCTCTTCAGCCGGGCCCGAGGGAACACTTTGGGATTGGGTGCTTGTGCCTAGTCTTCCTCTCGAGCATCGGCTGCTGGAATTCCCAGTGCCATCGTGGCCTCTAGACCAGTGACCTCCTTGGATTCTGGAGGTCCGGCCTTTGAGGCCATGAGGAGCGCTGGCCATGCCTTTGCCAGTTCAGCAAGATTCTACCTCACCGTCCCTAGATTTGGAGACTGGTGCCTCTGTTGCGTTGCAGCCCCGCAGCAGGGCCCCAGGGCCTGAGGATACCCCCATCGGGGGTTCCTTCTTCGGTGGTCCGTCCGAAACTGCTTCGGACGAACCCCCACGGAAGAAATTGTGTAAGAGGAAGCACGTAGATTCCCAAGATGAGTCTGTTACATCGGATACTGACCTCGATGACGCAGAAGGGTCCCCAAATCATCTTCGGATGATATCTCCTTCTCAGATATCTTGGAGATTCTGAGACAGAGGTGACTGGCAAGCCAAAACCCCTTCAGCTGAGGAGTCAGTGTTCCTCAAGGCGATTGGGGCACAGTCTTCCGCCTCCTGGGTGTCTCCGCCTCGATGAACTCCTTGATTTGGTTTCTCAAGGCGTGGGAACACCCTGATTCTGTGGAACCGGTGCCTGCGAGGCCCAATAAATTTGTCAGCCCCCCCCCAGAAGGAGTTTCTCACAAAGGGTGTGCCTGTAGATGCTTTGGTGGTGGCTTCTGCCACACAGCAGGAAGTGGCAGAGGCTTCGACGTCTGTTCATCCTCCTAATAAGGATTCTAGGAGTATGGATAGGTACGGGAAGCATACCCTGTCATCAGCGGCCTTTGCCTTACGGTCGCTGAACTACTTATGTCATTTTACGAGGCTCCAAAGGGATCTTCTCAAAGAGCTAAATGACTCTCTTGTTGGTAACCTACCTGAGGCGCTGGCCCCGACTGTTGGCGCACAGATGACCACCCTTTTTTCTATTGTTAACTCGTCCATGAGGCTCATTTCATATGCGACCGAAGGGGCGAGTAGAGCAGCGGGAACAGGCGTTGCCCTCAGGAGACAAGCCTGGTTACGCTTGTGTTCGCTCATGAGGCCTTCAAGTCTTCCTTCGACGCCTTTGATGGGTCATCTTTGTTTGGACCCAAGGTGAAGGACACACTAACTCGGTGCGAGCAGGAGGGCAAGACTTTGACTGCCGTTGGGGCCGATTTTCCGCCCTTCTAGGCCTTACCCCAAGGCTGGGAGAGGAGGAAAATGTGGTTTAGAAAATCTCAGAAGTCTTTCCCTACTCCACCCAGTGATTCCCCTCCAGAGGCAGGGGATTTTGGAAGACGCCGCCCAGAGGTGGCAGAGGCCCCCGTAACTCTGGAGACCGCGATTCCTTTCGTGGTTCTTCATACAACCAGCGTTCCTGAGTGGTTGCCCGACTGTGCAACTCCGAGCCAGTCGGGGTCGCTTTTGTGCACCCACAAGCTTGGGAATCCATAACAAGTGATCAGTGGGTGCTTCGCATTACCAGAGGTTATATCATCCCCTTCAACAAACCCCCCCCTTTCTTTAAGGGAAATCCCGGACGTACCACCCAGTCAGCGGGATCAGGCAGCATTAGAGGTTTCAAAGCTGCTAGAAAAAGAGCCATCCAGCCTGTCCCCATCGACCAGATCGGATCAGGAACTTACTCAAGGTTATTTTTGGTACCAAAAAAGACAGGGGACTTCAGGCCCATTTTGGACCTCAGTTCATTGAATCGTTTCATAAAAAGTCCAAATTCAATGGTCACTCTTCAATCTATTCTTCCTTTGCTGGAAAAGATGCATGGATGTGCTCCATAGATCTCCAGGACGCTTACTATCACATTCCCATAGCTCAAGAGTCCAGGAGACATTTACGCTTCCGCCTCGAGTCAGTCATTTCCAATTCCGAGCACTGCCCTTTGGTCTCACCACAGCCCCCAGGGTGTTCACCAAGTGTCTGGCAGTGGTAACTGCTCACCTGAGAAGTCTGGGATTCCAGGTGTTTCCTTATCTAGACGACTGGCTCCTTACTGCCACCTCAGAGCATCTACTACTCCAAGCGCTCAGAGCCACGTTCACCTTGGGCCGTTTCTTGGGGATCATGTTCAATTTGCAAAAATCTGTACTACAGCCATCTCAGCGTATTACTTTCATAGGTGCAGACTTAGACACAAAAAGAATGCGCCTTTTTACCGGCAGCAAGAATTCAGGTCTTACAAGATCAAGTCAAATCCTGTCTTCCCCTACAAAGAGCCCCGGCCCATCGGATCCTACAACTGTTGGGCTCGATGGCGTCGACCATACTTTTAGTTCCCTTGGCCAGACTTCACATGCGAATTTTACAATGGCTACTGTCGGTTCAATGGTCTTATCAGGAACTTCCCTTGAACCACTTAATCATAATCACGGAAAGTTGCCGCCGAGATCTGCATTGGTGGCTTCTCCAATCAAATCTCGACCAGGGCGACCCTTTATACCTCAACGTCCCGTTGCCACTGTGACTACGGACGCCTCCCAGGTAGGGTGGGGGTCATTACCTGGACAGGTCGGTCCAAGGCACATGGCAGATCCAGGAAACGCATTTGCATATCAATGTCCTGGAGATGAGAGCGGTACTATTGGTACTCCAAGCTCTCCATCACGCTCTCCCACAGGGCCCGATTACTATCCTATCCGACAACATGTCGGTGGTGTGGTACATAAACAAGCAAGGTGGAACCAGGTCTTACCCACTATGCAGAGAAGCCATGAGACTTGGCACTGGGCGTAGCTACCAACCGCTTTCTAATGGCAACGCACATACCGGGAAGTCCAATGTGATTGCGGACAGATTAAGCAGGACCATTCTTTTACCCCACGAGTGGTCCCTCAACCAGGGTATAGCTGCGAAAATCTTCGACAGATGGGGTCTTCCTTGCTGCGACCTGTTTGCCAGCCCTCACAATGCGAAATGCAGAGAGTTCTTCACACTGTTCCTTCTCAGGGACAGATTCCCAGGGACGCTCTGACTCACATTTGGCCCTCCGGTCTTCTCTACGCCTTCCCTCCGTTCCCCCTCCTACCGAGGGTGATACAGAAGGCCATTTACATGGAGAGCGAGATGATTTTGATTGCCCGCACTGGCCTCGTCAAGTTTGGTTTCCTTTCCTACAGAGGCATACGATAGAAGGTCCATGGTTTCTGGATCCGGTGCCAGACCTGTTGACTCATCAGTCAGGACGGCTTCACCCGTCTCTCAGGTCCCTGAAGTTGGCAGCATGGTTACTCCACTTCCATCCTTAGTCCGAGACAATGCTCTTGCCGGACGTGGTCCACATACTGTCTTCTTCTCATAAACCTTCCACCATCAAACTTTATTCCAGTAAATGGAAAAGGTTTGCCTTCTGGGCTCAAGAATGGGGTATAGATCCTCTCACTGCACCAGTATCGGAGGTTCTGAATTTTCTGGCCTCCCTTTTTCAGTCGGGCTCTTCAGTTTCTACCATTAAGGTTCAGTTAGCGGCGATCTCTAATTTTCATGCTTCATTTGAACCTTCATTGATGTCTCACAAACTTTGTAAGGCTTTCCTTAAAGGGGCTTGGCTCCTTAGGCCTCCTTTATCTCATCCTGTCCCCCTTGGGATTTGAATATGGTTCTTGCTGCCCTAACTGCCCGTCCTTTCGAACCAGCTGCTACTTGTGATTTAAAATTTCTGTCTTGGAAAACGGCCTTAGTAGCCATAACGTCTGCTAGGCGAGTTTCAGAACTTCAAGCTCTTTGTTCTGATCCTCCCTATTTGATTTTTCACAAGCATAGAGTTTCATTGAAATTAAACCCTGCATTTATACCAAAAGTGGCCTCCTCTTTCTGTATTCAACAAACTATAGAACTCCCTGTCTTTTTCCCAGAATTCTCTAATAACGCAGAATATACTTTGCATCAATTGGACGTACATAGACAACTGCTTTTTATTTGAATAGAACCGCCAAACGCTGAAATCAAATCAATTGTTTGTTTCCTTTGCAGTGAACAAATTGGGTCAACCAGTAACAAAACCTCCATTTCTAAATGGATTAAAGATTGTATCATTTTTATTTATTCACAGGCTAACAAAGACCTTCCCTTTCCAGTCAAGGCTCATTCTACCAGGGCAATGGCTACTTCCGTAGCTTTTCACTCCAAGTTATCAATAGATGATATCTGTGCTGCGGCAACCTGGACTTCTCCGCACACTTTCATTTCTCATTACAAATTGGATGTGGTTTCTCGAGGCAGAGCTTCCTTTGATTCCACAGTTCTCAGGAGTGTGTTCCAATGAGCCACCCGGGATGTAGGTGCTAGGGACGCTGTCCCATCTGTTAGAATGTAGAGATAGGATCCCATTACATCTTTTAGTTATGTACTTACCATAACTTCGGATGTATGGGATCCATCTCGCCTACATTCATAAGTACCCACCCTCCTTCCCCCTTCCATTCGGATTTAGAGGAGCTGTAGTCTCTTTTTTCTTGGCGATCTTTCTTGAAGAACTTTAGTTGGTTATAGTGACTACTAGTTTTTCTGTGTTTGCATGGATGTATGAAAGCGAACAAATATGATCTGGGGAAGCAGGTGTAGTGCATCCTGGGATAGGGAGTAGCCCAGCCAATGAGAGACTTCGTGCTAGTGTATTAGTTGCCGAGTCGGAGCCGATGGATCGGCTCCGAACCCATCTGTTGTGAATGTAGGCGAGATGGATCCCATACATCCGAAGTTATGGTAAGTACATAACTAAAAGTTTCATTCATCCCAGGACCTTCACGTAATTGCAACCTCAACTGTTAGCTGGGTATTGGACACACTGGTGTGCTGTACCACAGCCAGGTGCTGGTTGTGGCACAGTCTATCCCAGCTGTCATTGAGTCACCTTTGTTACTGCAGGTTACAGAATAAAGTCTTCTGGTTGTTCTGTGGGTTTCCACTTGATTCTGCTTCATAGCCTGTTGCTTCTCCGTTAAGATGTCTGTCAAATTCCCCATAAAGGTAGTCACGAGGAGTGTTTATTTTGCTTAGGTGCTTCCCACGACCATATGTCTTGTGCTGTTTGCCAGGCTTTTGTTCCTAAGACGTTGCGTAGTCTGCTTTCTTCCTTAGCAGTTTATTTAGAAAACCAACATTTTGAGTTGTTGGCTAAAGACACTGTGGAAGGATCTTTCTTGCCTGAGGGTCAGCCATCCATGTAAAAGACTAAAAAGCTCCATCAGAGTCTTCTGCTGTACAGCCTCCACATGACATCTCTTGAGGCTGGTGAAAGCCTGGAGAACTGTCTGGTTTCTCTGTCAGACTCCTCTGCCATGACCATTTAAGAAGCCAGCATGGATCTGAGTTCAGGTATGTCCATGGAAGGCTTGAAGACATCCACTTCAGGTGCTTAGGGGGAACCGCAGCTGACAGTTACTGAAAGGCCTAAGGGTGTTTTTCAGATTTTGGTAAGGGAAGAGATGCCAACTACACTGATAAAATGCCTTCAGGGGTCTGAGCCTCGTAAGATATTTAAGGCTGATGTCCAATTAAAAAATAAGCAAAAAAATCATATTTCCCCCTGCTCCCAAAGATCCTCAGAGTGAATGGCGAAGTTTCATTCAAGGATTGTTTAATGGCCCTCATGGCTATGAAGCCACTTCAGGGGGATGTTCTTCGTGTTTCACTGTTGCAGTCATCACATTTGGGTTATCTGCTTGCAGTAGCCCTCAGTCAGCCTGATTATCTCAAAGTCTTGGGTCCTGCGTCGGTTGCGGTCTCATCTTCCAAGACGTCAGGTAGTCAGGGGAATAAAGCATGCAGCAGATGCCATTACATCAGTCTTTCTTGCAGTGTGGTGCCCGAAGCAGAAGCAGTTCACAGGTGCCAGTCAGCAGACTCCTGAAATTTTCATTTTCGAGCATCAGAACCGAAGTCTTCAACTAAAGCTAAGTACCCAGTTGGGGAAACTTTTTCTTGCTCTAAACTGATGTCAGTAAAAGTCAATAATTGTATTTCTTGTGAAAAGCAAATACCTCATAAAAATTTTCATTCGTACTGAATTTCTTGCCTAGGCCCTGACAATGACGTACTTTGCTGTCGATTTAATGCCTTATTTAAACAGCGAACTGTTCGTCGTCTGTATATTTACGCTTCTAAATATATTGGTACTCTGTTCAATTATCCAGATATGTCTTCAGTGAGGAATCAGACTACTGACGTTCCGAAAAAATGCAAAGATAAAGACAGACAGGCCGCCTACGTCCAAAGCTGCTGATGATGCTTCTAAGCTAGTCACCAGTTTGCTGGTACTCAGTGAGGCACTTTCACCCTTGATACCCGCTACTTCAGATTCGCTGGCCTCTACTGAGACCCATTCGGAGGTTGGAATGCCGTGAGATGCTTCAACTGTGGAACCTGCAGATGTCTCTACCTTGGATGGGTCCGGAGCTGCTGTGCAGGCACCGGCTTCTGAGGGTGTAGTCAGGCCTACTGACTTGCATATTAAACTGACGCCATCTTCTTCTTGAAGGCTAAAACTCGAACCATACCTTTAAAAAAAAAAAAAAGACGCCTAGACCGCATGGTCAGGCCTCTATGCCTCAAACACACATAAGAATGGCTGAAGACCTTATTACTTTAATCGGGGGGGGGTGCCAACCTTCCTCCTCTGAGACCTAGGACTGAATTTGCCTATGATGCTTCTGACCAGGATTCTGAAATTTGTTTCCTCTGACCAGGATTTACCCTTATCTACCTATGAGGATTCTGGTGCTGAGGACTCTATTCCCTCTGCTTTCCCCTCCAGAGGATTTCTCTTTTGGTGAAACCTTGCATACTCTTGGGGAGCATTTCCACTGGGAAAGCCAGAAATACTCTGATTCTAAAAAGAGGCTTAGGGATTTCTTTCTCCTTCCCCAACACAAGTCTTTAGTTACCCCCCCCTGTACTGGACATTGCTGATGCCTTTTCTGAATCTGGCTTGGCCCCCTGATTCTTTACCTCCTGCTCCCAGAAAACCTGATAGATATTACAGGGTTCCTGATTCTCACAAGTTGCTTTTTAAAAATCCTACTGCGGATCCTGAGACCATTTCACAGGGACCCAAGGGCATTAAGGCTACTACTGCCAAAAATCCTACTCTCTGATAGAGATTCCAGGGCGCTGGATAGATGGGGTAAGAAGGTATACACTTGTGCAGCCTTGGCCATTAGGGCCTTAAACTGCCAGTTTCATATGTTAAGGTATCAGCAGCATATTATTGGATTGCTTAAATAGAAAATTATGATTCCTGACTGCTGAAAATAAGGATTTAAAAGATTTCTGCTGAACAAGTTGGAAAACAGTGTGGTTTTGATTCACTAGAGGCATCTTGCAGGGCTACTGTCACTGGGTCTGTACTTAGAAGGCATGCTTGGCTGAAGGAGCATTCTTTGCCAGTTCATGTTAAAGCTAAATTGCTGGATGCTCCCTTAAATCAGGACCGCCTGTTTGGCAACAAAGTAGTAGTACTGAAAAAGATAGAGGTAAAAGCTAAGTCTATGCAAACTGTTAAAGATTTCCTACAGGTACAGCCTCCAAGATTTAGTAGGCAGTTGCCCCTCTAAGAATTGGTCCTTTCCTGCCAATTCCAGGCCTTCTCAGCCCAAACCCAGAACCAGCAGAACACCCCGGCTTCAGTCCCAAGGTACACACAGGGCTAAGCAATGGGGGGCTCCCACTTACATATCACTGAGTAGAAAGGACCCCCCCCCCCCATGGTAAACTGTCTCAGTGACCTTAACTTTAAAACTTCCAAGCCCTTCTCAACTGACAGCTCCTTTAGGGGGAAATATTGCTCTGCAGATAAAACTGGGAACTAATTACCCAGAACAAATGGGTTTTAAATATAGTTTCCCAAGGATACAGATTTGACTTCCACATGTTGACAATCCCAAACGGTTGGCCAGATCTACCCCCAAATCAGTGGCAGAGGCTCAAAAGCAAGTACTCTCTTAAACATAAGGGCTATTCAAACTGTACCAGAAGAGGAAAAGGGACAAGGTTTCTGCTCAAGACTTTTCCTGGTACCCAGGAAAGACAACTCATGGCATCCTATCCTGGATCTTTCTATCCTAAACACTTTTTTAGTGATCCCAAAATTCAAGATGCTAATTTTTCAGTTGCTTTCTATGTTAGGCAAGGATGCCTGGTTGGCAACACTGGATTTAAAGGAAGCCTACCTGCATGTCCACATAGCCAAATGGTTAGTGACAGCCGTATGTGCTGTAAGTGCAGGGTTTGAATACACAGGTTATTAAGCAGTTATTTTGCAAATGCAGATTGAGAAGTATTTTTAACCTATGAACCTGTATGATTGGATATGAGAAAGGAAATTAACTCCGGGTATCACATCAGTCACCTTGCTAGACAAGGGGTCCAGGGAAGTAAATAGTTTGGGAAGAAATAGCCAGGGAATTAGGGCTAGGCTTGTATAGGCCCTAGGGCCGATAGCCTAGTACCAACCTATGAACCTATGCACATCCTAATCAGGGAATCTTGCAGAAGATACCTACGCTTCACAGCAGGCTACATGCACTATTACATGTTCTTCCTGTTTCACTGTTGTAGTCATTACATTTGGGTAATCCTGCTGGCAGGTTGCCCTCAGTTGGCCTTAATTCAAAAGTCTAGGGTCTTACGTTGGCTGCGATCGCCCCTTCCCTGACGTCAGGTCGTCAGAGGTATAAAAGATGCGTCCGACGCCATTTTCAGTCTTTCTTGCTTAACTGCTTCTGCTTCGGGCACCTCGCGGCAAGTGCTGGTCAGCCGACTCCTGAGATTTTTGTGTTCAAATTTCAGATCCGAAGTCTTCAGTAAAGCTAAGTACCCAGTTGGAAAAACGTTTTTCTTGCTCCAGACCGATGTCAGAAAAGGTAAATAATTGTATTTCTTGTGGAAAGCAAATACCTTATAAGGACTTTCAGTCTTACTGTATTCCTTGCCTAGGCCCTGATCACAACGTTTTTGCTTGTCGGATTTCTGCTAGATTTAACCAACGCACTATTAAGCATTGGTATGATTTTGCTTTAAACTGTTTTGGACGCCGGTTTAATTATCCAGAAATGTCGTTGGATAGCCATCCGACTACCGGAGTTCACAAAAAATGCAAAGAAAAGGAGAGAGATAGACAACTGAGGCCCAAAACCGACGAAGCTTCTAAGCCAGTCGCCAGTTCTCAGTGAGATGCTTTCGCAGCCCCTGACACCCGCTACTTTAGAGTTGCAGGCCACTAACGACTCCCATGTGGAGTCAGCCATGCCACTGGAAACTCGGGGTATTGGAGCCTCTGATACTATTCCTTCAGATGGGTCCGGAGCCGCTGAGCAGGCACCGGCTTCTGAGGGTGTATTCAGACCTAAACATCTTTACATTAAACCAACCTCTGCTTCAAAGGCACAAGCACCTTCTAAAGCAAAGAAACAAACTCAAGAGCCACGTGGACAGGCCTCTATGCCCAAAAAACAGATGCTCAAAATGGCCGAAGTCTTGATTCCCTTGATCAGGGGTTCCCATCCCCCTCCTGATAAGAGGCCTAGGCAAGAGACTGACTATGAATCTTCAGGTCTGGTTTTCTATTTCTTCTGATTCCTCTTCTGATCAAGAATATTCTCTTCCCCCCATAAGGATTCTGATGCTGAAGAAACTATACCTTCAGCTTCACGAGGACTATTCTTTTGGGGAAACCTTGCATGCCATAAGGGAGCATTTCCACTGGGAGAGCCAAGATTTTTCAGAATCTAAAAAGAGGCTCCGGGATTTCCTTTTACTACCTCAACACAGGCCACTAGCCATTCCACCTGTGTTAGAAATTGTAGATGTGTTTTCGGAGTCTAGTCTTTACCCCTGACTCCTTACCTCCAGCTCCTGGTAAGCCTGACAGATATTACAGGGTTCCTGACTCTCATAAATTCCTTTTTAAAAACCCTGCTGCAGACCCAGAAACTATTTCACAGGGTCCCAAAGGAGTTAAGGCATCCACTGCAAAAAACCCTACCCCCTCAGACAGATTCTAGTGCACTGGATTGATGGGGAAAAAAGGTTTACACATCTGCCACCTTGGCTGTAAGTGCCTTAAATTGTCAGTTTCATATGCTCAAATATCAGCCACATGTCATGGCATTGCTTTAACAGAAAATGTTATTAAACTCTGAATGTGCAGAAAACAAGGAAATGCAGGATTTATTGCATGCAGCTGAACAAGTTGGAAAGCATATTTGCAATGTGGTTTTGATTCTTTGGAGGCCTCCTGCAGGGCCGCAGTTACGTATTCTGTAATTAGGAGGCATGCTTGGTTAAAAGAACAAAATCTGCCTGATCATGTCAAAGTTAAATTATTAGATGCACCTTTACAGCATGATACTTTGTTTGGTGTTAAGGCAGAAGAGGTGTTAAAGAA
Source organism: Protopterus annectens (assembly GCF_019279795.1). Lineage (NCBI taxonomy): Eukaryota > Metazoa > Chordata > Ceratodontiformes > Protopteridae > Protopterus > Protopterus annectens. Next base: position 952,004,603 of record NC_056733.1, on the reverse strand, counting down.
AATGGAGGACGAAGCTAAATCTATGCAAACTGTCAGATTATTTACAAGTACAGCCACCTAGGTTTAGTAGACACTGGCCTACAAAGAATTGGTCCTTTCCTGTGTCAGACAGACCTGAAGGGGCAGATCCAGATGCCCTAGAGGCAGATCCCAGGCGCAAGGTTCATACAGGTCAAAGCAATGGGGTGCTTCTACCTCCAAAGTTGGAGAAGACTAATGACAACCATACAGGAAACAGTCCCAATGACTTCCCCTTGCCTGCACCAAGCACTTATCTCGTGGCAGCACCCTTAGGGGGAAAATTAGCACTTTTTTCTCAAAATTGGCACATTATAACCCAGGACAAGTGGGTTCTAAATATGTCACAAGGGTGCAAGTTCCATTTCTATACCCTGCCAAGGCAAACGGCTGGCCAGATATGCCAAAAAATCAATGGGCGGAGGCACAAAAACAAGTCTCATCCCTCATGGACATGGAGGCCATTCAACAAGTACCAGAGCAAGAGCAGGGACAGTGATTTTACTCAAGGCTATTCTTGGTATCCAGAAAGGACAAGGCCTGGAGACCAATACTGGACCTATCTATTCTGAACACATTCCTGGATATACCAAAATTCAAGATGTTGACTTTGCAGTAGCTTCTGCCCATGCTGGGCAAGAACACTTGGCTTGTGACTCTAGACCTAAAAGAGGCATACCTGCATGTCCCAATCAGACAACTATGCAGAAGATACCTCAGATTTAAGGCTGGCTCAATGCATTACCAATTCTCGCGCCCATGGTCTTTACAAAGTGCCTGGCACCAGTAATTGCATTCTGCAGACAGAGGAATACAAATATATCCTTATATGGACGACTGTCTAATTCAAGCATAGAACAAGGACACTCTTCTACAGCATCTGGCATTTGTGAAAAGACTTCTAACATGCCTAGGGTACACAGTCAATGAAAAGAAATCAAAACTAGTACCCTCTCAAGAGATATTATTCCTGGGTGTAAGCTTAAATACAACTGCACATATGGCTCATCTCACGCCAGACAAACAAAGGCAACTGACTACCTGTTTCAAAAGGTTGACAACAAAGGCACAGTTATCTGCAAGAAAAATTCTGCAGGCTTTGGGCTTCATGGCATCCTGCATCCTACTAATTCCATATGTAAGACTGCATACGAGGTAACTTCAGTGGTACATAAGTGTTTGGACTTAACATTGCCACAGCCTGGAAACAATAATTGCTCTCATTCCCTGCCTATAACAGGAGTTTTGATGGTGGGCAAAGGCTTGCCTCCAAAACAAGGGACAGCCATTCACATTATCCCCAGCCAGGCAGACAATAACAACAGATGTATCAGATTATGCCTGGGGGCCCACATGGCAGGAAGATGCATTCAGGGAACATGGTCCTCAACCCAAATGCATCTACATATCAATCAAAAAAAGATGCTAGCTATTCAGAATGCCCCGACAGCCTTCAAGGACCTACTTTATCCGGGACAACAACTCATAAAGACAGACAACGTCATGGTCATGTGGTATATAAACAAGCAGGGGGAGGCGCATTCTTCGCCATGACTTTGTGGGACACAGCATTAACTTACCGAGTACATCTGCAGGCACAATTCCTGCCAGGAAGGAAAAATAATATGGCAGACGAACTAAGCAGAAACCTCATGGATCCCCACGAGTGACAGCTGGATCCACAAGTCTTCAGCATGATAATGAAATGGGGATGCCCGGACATAGATCTATTTGCCTCCCCTCACAACTACCAACTAAAAAGATTCTGCACAAGGATTTATCACATACAAGCATGGAAAGTGGACGCCCCATCTTTCAGGTGGAAAAACCTATCAGTATATGCCTTTCCCCCTCTGCCTCTCCTCCCAAGGTACTCCTAAAGGTCAGACAGGAGAAGACAAAAATTATACTGATTGCCTCAGACTGGCCCCACCAGCACTGGTACCAAGTATTGAGGAGCTTGTCTCATTGCCCAGCTTGGACCTTGCCCTCAAGTACCTCATCTACTGTCCCAGCAAAACAGTCAGATCCTGCACAGTCAGCTCAGGACTTTAAACCTGGCAGCATGGCGGATAATGTATTCATACAAAACGCACCTCTCAGCAAAGCTGTGAGGGATGTCATTTTGAAAGCCGGAAGGCCTAGTACTAGAAAATCTTATGCTGGAAAATGGAAGAGATTCCGTGCTTGGAACCAGGCGCAAGGAACAGATACAGCTGCGCCAAGTATTCTTCAGATTTTACAATACTTAACTGAGATGCTGGACAAAGGCCTATCTTTCTCATCTATTAAAATTCATGCCTCTGCCATTTCGGCTCATTACAATGCAGAGCCACCAATCTGTTCTCCTCCCTTATTAAAACATTACCTCAGAGGAGCCAAAAATTTAAGGCCTCCAAGGAGATCACCAATGCCTGCATGGGACCGCAACTGTGTCTTGGAAAAACTCACCCTGCCTCCTTTTGAGACAGCTGCTACTGCTGATATGAAGCTTTTGTCTTGGAAAACAGCTCTGCTCCTAGCAATAACTTCTGCAAGACGAGTTTCAGAGCTACAGGCACTCATGGCTGTGGAACCTTTTTATCATTTTTTATCCGGACAGGGTCTTCCTTAGGAAAAACCCAACATTTATCCTAAAGTGGTGTTCAGTGTGGCTCTTAACCAAACCATTCATCTGCCAACTTTTTATCCAAATCCACAGAACAAGGGGGAAATAATTCTGAATTCTTTGGACGTACAAAGACAGCTTAGATTCTACTTGAACAGAACCAAAGTTTTCAGAAAGACAGAGCAATTACTAGTGGCATATGCTGCAGGATCACAAGGAAAGGCTATCTCAAAGCAGACTATTTCAAAGTGGATAGGCCACTGCATTCGTTTCTGCTACTTATACCATGGCAAGCCAGTGCCTAAGGGCATTAGGCCACATTCCACCAGAGCTGCAGCCACTTCAGCAGCCTTTCTCAGGGGAGTACCAACCAAGAACATTTTAGAGGCAGCTACTTGGAATTCAGTGCACACCTTTACAAAGCACTATCATCTGCCACACTACTCTAAATCCAGGGCAGGCTTTGCCACTGCAGTTCTGTAGGGTCTCATAGCTCCTCGTAATGCTGTTTAGCTGCAGCCTCCCAACCATAGCTTTGGGTCTCTACCCAAATGTAATGACTGCAACAGTGAAACACGAAGAACATAGTACAGTTGTGTATACTTAACATAAATGTAGATGTTCGAGTGTATTCACTGTTGCAGTCCAGGTTACCCACACGCCATCCCCCTTTCTTCTGATGGAACCTATGTGGTGTATTTGCTTGTAGATGAAGGTAAAGTTCATATTGGTGCATGTGTGTGTATATCTATATCTATATCTATAAATAATGTATATAAATTTTGGGTACCCTTTTAGGGGGCACCTGACATCTGGGGCAAGAAAAACAAAAGAAAATGACGTCTGCTGCATCTTTTATACCCCTGACGTCAGGGAAGGGGTGACAGCAGCCAACGCAGGACCCAGGACTTTGGAATTCAGGCTGACTGAGGGCAACCTGCCAGCAGGATTACCCAAATGTAATGACTGCAACAGTGAATAACACTCAAACATCTACATTTATGGTAAGTGTACACAACTGTACTTTCTCTGCAGTGCCATTTGGCTTATCTACTGTGCCCAGGGTATTCACAAAGTGCCTACCTCCAGTCATTGCATTTTGCAGGCAAAGAAATATTCAAATATATCCATACCTGGACGATTGTCTAATTCGGGCAGAAAGCCAGGACATACTTTTGAATCATCTGGCATTTGTACAAAAGGTGCTAACTTGTCTGGGGTACACCATAAACGAAAAGAAATCACATCTGGTACCCTGTCAACAAATTATATTCCTGGGAGCAAGTTTGAACACAACTTCCCAGATGGCTTTCCTCATGCCAGTGAAATTCATTTGACAGCTTACTTCAAACTAATGGTCAAAAAATACCCTGCTATCTGCAAGGCAAATACTGCAAGCCTTGGGGTTCATGGCCTCCTGCATTCTCCTAATTCCATATGCAAGACTGCATATGAGGAAAGTGCAATGGTATCTAAAAAGCCTATGGAGTCACCATTCTCAGGATCTAGAAGCTATGATTCCCATCATACCTTGCCCTACAGTTAGTTGCTTTGGTGGGCAGAGGCCTGCCTCCAAAATAAGTGACTACCGTTCACTGTACCCCCTGCCGCCCAAACCCTAACAGACTCATCGGATTATGCATGGGGGGGGCTCATCTGGCAGGGAAGTGCATTCAGGGCAAATGGAATCCAAGTCAAATGTACCTGCATATCAATCAAAAAGAAATGTTAGCTGTACAGAATGCTGTCACAGCCTTCAAGGACCACATTCTTCCAGGACAATTAATGGTAAGGACGGACAACACCACTGTTATGTGGTACATAAACAAGCAGGGGGGGACCCATTCATACCCCCTCTGAAGACTAGCCATGGCTCTGTGGAACACAGCCTTGAGCTACCAAGTGCATTTATAGGCTCAGTTCCTGCCAGGAAAGCTAAATACACTGGCAGACGAACTAAGCATAAATCTCATGGACCAATAAGCATAAAAGGCAAAGGTAAAGAGAAAGAGGCTCGACTCCTTTGTTGCACGTACAACTTTTATTGGAACTCACAAAACTCCAAAGCACATTAACGCTTTTCCAAAACACCCTGCGTTTTCGTTTCGAATGACTTCTTCAGATGAACAACAGAATGCATATCTACAACACACCCATCCTTATATATCATTTAAATTAATTGACTGCAGTTAATCAATAAAATAATTGAATAATTTAATTTAATAAATACTTCCACAAAAAACATACATAATATATACCTTAACATATAAAAAGAAACACACTATGAAATCCATACACGCATAACCTAGTCCTTAAAACCTACATTCTAATATAAAATATTTTTAATATTATACAATAAAGAGCTTTGGCTGACTTCCTGGTGGCGATTGTTTCATTTCGTGGTTGCCTTTTGACTCAGTTTCAGTTTGGTTGCATTTCCCACTTTTGGTTTTATACAATAAATATACCTTTAAAATAAGCCAATAAACCCCCCAGGTCTGAACGATAGTTTCCCTAGCCCCAGTTTTAAAGATGAGGGCAGCAAAACTTTATTTATGTGGTCTGATTTTGTTTTGCAAAAGGCTTACTGTCTCAAGAATTTTGTGAGTGTATTCTAAATCACCTTTATAAATTGTATTTTCTTAGTATTCCATTTGTGCAATAGCACATTTTTACACTAGATGGTGCTAATATGCACAGATACTAAAAGTATATGACTATCCTACAAAGTATTTTACATGCATTTTAAAATGTATTTTAAAGGTATATTTATTGTACAATATTAAAAATATTTTATATTAGAATGTAGGTTTTAAGGACTAGGTTATGCGTGTATGGATTTCATAGTGCGTTTCTTTTTATATGTTAAGGTATATATTATGCATGTTTTTTGTGGAAGTATTTATTAAATTAAATTATTCAATTGTTTTATTGATTAACTGCAGACAATTAATTTAAATGATATACAAGGATGGGTGTGTTGTAGATATGCATTCTGTTCATCTGAAGAAGTCATTCGAAACGAAAACGCAGGGTGTTTTGGAAAAGTGTTAATGTGCTTTGGAGTTTTGTGAGTTCCAATAAAAGAGTGGTACGTGCAACAAAGGAGTCGAGCCTCTTTCTCTTTACCTTTGCCTTTTATGCTTGTTAGTCGGATTGCTTAGGCAACTGGTTTCATCGTTTTTTATTTTTTAGAAATCTCATGGACCCACACAAGTGGAAAATGGAACCAGAGACTTTCAACATGTTGATAAACAAATGGGGGAGCCCAGATATAGTCCTGTTTGTTTCCCCCCAGAACTACCAGTTGGACAAATTCTACACAAGAACGACCCACAAACAAGCTTGGAAAGTGGATGCCCTGTCCTTCAACTGGAAAAATATATCAGTTTATGCCTTTCCTCCTCTGCTTCTCCTCTCCAAAGTACTACTAAAGATCAAACCGGGCAAACCAAGGATGATACTGATTGCACCAGACTGGTCAAGTCAACAGTGGTACCCCCTCTTGGGCAGTGTCAGTGCTGGCACCATGGCACCTGCTTCAGACCCCTACCCTGCTGTCCCAGCAGCAGGGCCAGATTCTGCATCCTCATCTTCAATCCCAGAACCTGGCAGCCTGGTTATTTGCTTGACCTCTGTTGCCATCATAGGTTCATAGGTAGGTACTAGGCTATCTGCCCAAGGGCATTTATAAGCTTAGCCAGTGTGTCTGCTTTTGCCACCCCATTAATTAACTGATCCTCTGTCAAGCAGAGCCAATGAAGTGATCCCAGGGGTGTATTTTCTGTTACCAATCCACTCGTCAAGGTTTGTCTTGAGTGTTAGTGAGGGACTCTGCCTGATATGATTTGGAATTTTGTCCCAAAGCATGGGGAGTCTCTGTGACAGGAATCTATCCCTCCAGTATGTTCCATTTCTTGTTGTGGCGAGGTTTAACTCACTAGAGCGCGTGGCTCACAGTGACTTGGATTTCTTTAGGTGGAGCATGTCCCATCAATTCTGAGTTGGACATGACTTTGTAAGTCAGGCAGAGATCACCTCTGAGTAAGCAATATGCCACTGAGTACAGCCGGAGTTTTTTCAGTCGGGCTGCATAGGGCATATGTTTGAGGCCAGTAATCCTCTTGGTGAGGTACTGGTACTTTTGTGGTCTTTCCAGCTGTTGGAAGTGTCTTGAGGTACATCCCAAATGGGGCATTGTACTTTATGATGGGGCTAATGCGTGAAGAGTAGAGGGGGGCACTATAACCTCTTTATTTCTAGATGTGAACCCTTTAGTAATTAATGGACCACACAGGATTTCCTAACTACTTTGGCAATATGATTGTCAAAGGAGAGATTACTATCTACCTGGGTCCCCAGATCTCGTATTACCTCTTCTGTATTAAGGGGGGCTGCCACCTATGTGGTAATTCGTGGGTGTTTTATTTCTCCTAAATGGAATGACTATGCATTTTTTGGCATTTAGCTTGAGGCCATGACTTTGACACCAGGTGTCCGTCTCAGTAAGGCCCTTTTGGAGGATGTCAATGTCAGCCGGAGAGTCAACTATGGCTCCCAGTTTGCAGTCATTGGCGAACTTGGTTAGCCATAGTCCTCCTGTGTTTGCCAGTAGTTCTGAGAAGTATATGCCGAACAGTAGAGGTCACAGGACTGAGCCTTGCGGGACACCACTTGTGACTGGTTTAGAGTCGGACCTGGATCCCGCTATTCTTACTGTGTGAGTTCTGTCTGTAAACCAGTTGGCAACCCATCTCATGATGTAGGGGTCTATGTTCAGGCTGGTAAGTTTTTCTGGAATACCCGAGTGGGAAATGGTGTCGAAACTCTTGGGAGGTCAAGGTAGGCTGTGTGAACACACCTTTCCCTCGTGTATGGCCTTGGTGACTGTCTCGAAGAAGTCAACCAGGTTTAGTAGGCATGATCCGCCCTTAACAAAGCCAAACTGGGTCGGGTCAAGTGTTTGGTTTCCCTTAGTAAACAAGTGTTGGATGTCATTTTGGAGGCAAGGAGGCTTAGTACAAGAAAATCTTCTGCTGAAAAATGGAAGATTCTGTTCCTGGAACCAAACTCAAGGGATGGGCACAGCAGCACCCAATTTACCTCATATTCTTCAATTCTTAACTGAGATGCTTCACAAGGGCCTTTCTTTTTCCCCCATCAAAATTCATGCCTCAGCCATTTCAGCTCATTACAACACAGAACCACCCCTCTTCTCTCATCTACTGCTCAAGCAGTTCCTCAGAGGGGACAAAAACTTAAGACCACCCAGGAGAGCCCCAACTCCAGCCTGGGACTTTAACTTTGTACTGGAAAAACTCGCTCTACCTCCTTTTGATTCAGCTGCAAGTGCAGAGTTAAAATTCCTTTCCTGGAAAACAACCTTCCTTTTAGCAATCACTTCAGCAAGAAGGGTATCTGAATTACAGGCCCTTATGGCAGTGGAGCCTTTCATCATCTTTCATGCGGACAGGGTGTCCCTCAGGGCCAACCCCTCCTTCATGCCCAAGGTGGTATCCAGTGTGGCTCTTAATCAGTCCATTCATTTGCCAACCTTCTTTTCTAATCCACAGAACAAAGGGGAACGGATACTGAACTCCTTAGATGTGCACAGACAACTTAGGTTTTACATGGACAGGACTAAACCTCAAAGGAAATCTGAACTGCTCGTGGCATTTGCTGCAGGGGCTGAGGCAGAAGGCAAACCATTTCTAAATGGTTAGGCCATTGCATTCATTTCTGCTATAAGCACCATGGAAAACCTATCCCACAGGGGGATAAGACCACACTCAACCAGGGCTGCATCTACCTCTACAGCCTTTCTCAGAGGTGTCCCTACCAGGGACATCTTTGAAGCTGCTACCTGGAGTTCTTGTACATACTTTGACCAAGCATTACTGTTTGCTATTTTCTCTAAATCCAGAGCTGGTTTTGCCACTGCAGTCTTACAGGGACTTGTAGCTGTTCCTAATGCTATCTAAATTCCTCCTCCCATCCTTAGCTTTGGGAATCTACCCAAATGTGATGACTGCAACAGTGAAACACGAAGACCATAGTACAGTTGTGTACACTTACCATAAATGTAGATGTTAGTGTATTCACTGTTGCAGTCCTGGTTACCCTCCCTCCTGCTCCCCCCCTCGACTTCTTTTGGCTATATCTCTATTCTCTTTTAATATGCTTAAAAGCTTTTTGGTATATTTGCTTTTTTGTTGAATGTATAACCTTGCATATATATATTTTAATTGCTTCCCATTAGGGGGGGCACCTGTCATCTGGGGAAGAAAAACTGATGTAATGGCGTCTGCTGCATGCTTTATACCCCTGACTACCTGACGTCATGGAAGATGAGACAACAAATGACGTAAGACCCAAGATTTTGATAATCAGGCCGACTGAGGGCTACTGCAAGCAGATAACCCAAATGTGATGACTGCAACATTGAATACACTCAAACATCTACATTTATGGTAAGTGTACACAACTATACTTTTCTAAAGTCAGTCTGCCTTCAACATACTCATTTTTTAGATTTTCTGGTCCCCCTTATCCCATGCCTCAAGCTGGAATTTCAGTGGTGGATTCATTGGTTGTGTCTCAACCCAGGGCTTCCTTTTCAACCTCCAGTCCCCTCTCAGGAAATCTTTACAGATGGCTTGGATATGGGATGGGGAGTTGCCTTCTGTCCTCTGAGATTGCAGGACCTTTGGTCTCTTCGACAAAAGAAAGACTGTATCAGTGGTAGAGATAAGAGCACTTCTCCCTGGCTCTTCAGGCTTTTCATTCTCTCTTCCTTCCAGGGCTCCTCAGAATTCTCAAACAATACCACAGTGATGTGGTATATCAACAAACAAAGGAGGTCAAGGTCTTATCTCCTGTGCAGGTTAGCCGTTCAGGTTTGGAATCTAGCTATCTAGTACCAGGTAACCCTTCAGGCATTTACATTCCCTCAGATCAGAAGGTCTTTTTGCCTCCCCTCTTAACAGACAACTTTCTCTCTTGCACCAGAGTCCCATGCCCTCTGGTCTAGAAGTGCTCGCAAACCCCTCCTGGAAGGGGCTGCCACTTTATGCCTTGCCTCCCCTTCCCCTCATTTCGAGGTTCCTGTTCAAGATAGAGTAGGATGCTCCCAAAATCTTGCTGGTGACTCCCTATTGGCCCAGCAGCATTGGTTCCCTCTTCTACATTTAACCAGTGGCAATCGTCACAAGTTGTCATAGGGTGGACCTACTCGCACAAGACCAGGGGGGGTCTCATCCATCCCTACATGTCCACTCTTCACCTGACATTGTGGATGATGGGGTTCTTATCCCTTTTAGACATTTTTTTTTCTGAAGACATGCTTCGGGTTCTGCAGGAGGTTAGGAAACCCACTACCAGAAAGTCTTGTTCAGAATGGAAAATATTTTTTTGTCTCTTGACCTGGATCCCCTCACTGTGCATGTTCCCTTAGTTTTCTTATTTGTGTGCATTATCCAGTGCTGGGTGGCCTGTCAGCTGATGTTCTTATGTTTCACTGTTGCAGTCATCACATTTGGGTTATCTGCTTGCAGTAGCCCTCAGTCGGCCTGATTGTCAAAGTCTTGGGTCCTGCGTCAGTTGCTGTCTCATCTTCCATGACGTCAGGTAGTCAGGGTTATAAAACATGCCGCCGACGCCATTAATATCCGTCTTTCTTGCCATGCGGTGCCTGAAGCAGAAGCAGTTGGCCAACTCCTGAAATTTTCGTTTTCAAGTTTCAAAACCGAAGTCTTCAACTAAAGCTAAGTACCCCGTTGGGGAAACTTTTTCTTGCTCTAAACCGATGTCAGTAAAAGTCAATAATTGTATTTCTTTTGGAAAGTAAATACCTCATAAAGATTTTCATTCGTACTGTATTCCTTCCTTGGCCCTGACCAACCACGTACCTTGCTGTCGGTTTTGTGCCTTATTTAAACAACGAACTATTCATCATTGGTATATTTACGCTTCTAAATATTTTGGTACTCTGTTCAATTATCCAGATATGTCTTCGGTGAGCCATCCGTCTACCGACATGCTGAAAAAATGGAAAGATGGACAGAGACAGGCCGTCTAGGTCCAAAGCTGTGGAAGATGCTTCTCTTAAGCTAGTCACCAGGTTGCAGGTTCGCGTGTACTCAGTGAGGCACTTTTGCAGCCCCTGATACCTGCTTCTTCAGATTCGCAGGCCTCTACTGAGACCCATTCGGAGTCCGGTATGCCGTGAGATGCTTCAAATGTAGAACCATCTGATGTCTCTACATTGTATGGGTCCAGAGCTGCTGTGCAGGCACTGGCTTCTGAGGTTGTATTCAGGCCTACTGACTTGCATATTAAACAGACGCCATCTTGTTCAAGGCCTAAAACTCGATCCATACCTAGAAAACAGACGCCCAGACCGCATGGTCAGGCCTCTGTGCTTAAAAAACAAATAAGAATTGCTGAAGACCTTATTGCTTTAATCAGGGGAAGCCAACCTTTCCCCTCTAAGAGACCTAGGACTGAATTTGCTTATGATACTTCTGATCAGGATTCTGAAATGTCCGTTTCTTCTGATGACCAGGATTTACCCTTATCTATCTATGAGGATTCTGATGCAGATGACTCTATTCCCTTTGCTTCCCCTCCAGAAGATTTTTCTCTCTTGGTGAAACCTTGTGTTCTCTTAGGGAGCATTTTCGCTGGGCAAGTCAGGATTACTCTGATTCTAAAAAGAGGCTTGGGGATTTTACTCCTGCCCCAGCACAGGCCTTTGGCTATCCCCCCTGTATTGGACATTGTTGATGCCTTTTCGGAATCTAGCTTGGACCCTGACTCTCTACCTCCTGCTCCTAGAAAACCTGGCAGATATTAGGGTTCCTGATTCTCAGAAGTTCCTTTTTAAAAATCCTACTGTGGATCCAGAGACCATTTCACAGGGACCCAAGGGCATTAAGGCTACTACTGCCAAAAATCCTACCCCCTCTGATAGAGATTTCAGGGCGCTGCATAGATGGGGTAAGAAGGTATACACTTCTGCAAACTTGGCCATTAGGGCCTTTAGCTGCAAGATGTTCTTAGTGTTTCACTGTTGCAGTCATTACATTTGGGTAATCTGCTGGCAGGTTGCCCTCAGTTAGCCTGATTAACAAAGTCTTGGGTCCTGCGTCAGATGCTGTCCCTTCTTCCATGACGTCAGGGGTATAAAACATGCAGCCGATGCCATTACATCAGTCTTTCTTGCCGCGCAGTGCCCAAAGCAGTAACAGTTCGCAAGTGCCGGTCAGCCGACTCCTGAAATTTTCGTTTTCAAGTTTCAGAACTGAAGTCTACAACTAAAAAGCTAAGTAAACCGTTGGGGAAACTTTTTCTTGCTCCTTACCGATGTCAGTAAAAGTAAATAATTGTATTACTTGTGGGAAGCAAATACCTCATAAGGATTTTCACTTGTACTGTATTCCTTGCCTAGGCCCTGACCACAATGTACCTTGCTGTCGGTTCTGTGCTTTATTTAATCAATGCACTATCCGTCGTCAGTACATTTTTGCTTCTAAATATTTTGGATCACAGATTAATTATCCAGAAATGACATGTGTTAGCAATCAGACTACCATAATACCTAAACAAAACACAAAGAAAGACAGACAGAGGCCATTGAGATCCAAAACTGCAGACAACGCTTCTTAGCCAGTCCCCAGTTCACCAGTGCTCAGTGAGGTGCTTTCGCAGCCCCTGATACCTGCTACTTCTGATTCGCATGCCTCTACTGAGACCCATTCGGAATCTGGTATGCCGCAAGATGCTTCAATTATGGAATCCGCGGATGTCTCTACCTTGGATGGGTCCGGAGCCGCTGTGCAGGCACCGGCTTCTGAGGGTGTATTCAGGCCTACAGATTTGTATATTAAACCAATGCCATCTTCAATATTAAAGCCAAAATCTCAATCGATGTCTAAAAAACCGATGCCTAGGCTGCATGTGCAGGCACCTATGCCTAAAAGACAAATGATCACAATGGCTGAAGATTTCATTACTCTAAACAGGGGTTGCCAACCCCCTCCTTCAATGAGGCCTAGGGCAGAAATTGACAATCTTCTGAACAGAACTCTGTTTCTTCTGACTCTTCTAGTGAACATGATTGGTGTATACCTACTTATGAGGACTCTGCAGAGGATTCAATTCCTTCTGTTTCTCCCCCTGAGGATTTTTCTTTTGGGGAAACTTTACATATCTTAAGGGAACATTTTCGCTGGGAAAGTCAGGATTTTTCTGAATCTGAAAAGAGGCTTAAGGATTTTCTTCTTCCACAGCATAGGCCTTTGGCTATACCTCCTGTTCTAGACATTGTTGATTTGTTTTCAGAATCTAGTGTGGCTCCTGATTCTCTGCCTCTGGCTCCTTGTAAGCCAGACAGATACTACAGGGTTCCTGACTCCCACAAATTCCTTTCCAAAAATCCTGTTGCGGATCTTGAAACAGTTTCACAGGGCCCCCAAGGGCATTAAGGCTTCTACTGCTAAAAATCCTAACTCTTCAGACAGAGATTCCAGGGTGCTGGATAGATGGGGTAAAAAGGTTTCCACTTCTGCAACCTTGGCAATCGGGGCATTAAACTATCAATTTCATATGCTAAAATATCAGCAGCCTATCATGGGACTGCTTAAACAAAAATTATGTTGATTTCTGACTGTGTGGAAAATAAAGATTTACAGGATTTATTGCATTCAGCTGAGCAAGTTGGAAAACATACTTTGCAATGTGGTTTTGATTCTTTGGAGGCCTCTTGTTGGGCTGCTGTAACTGGGTCTGTGCTAAGAAGGCATGCTTGGCTCAGAGCAATCTCTGCCTGATCATGTTAAAGCAAAATTGTACCCTGTCAAATTATATTCCTGGGAGCAAGCTTGAACACAGCTTCCTAGATGTTTTTCCTCACGCCAGAGAAACAAATTCATTTGACAGCTTACTTCAAACTAATGGCCACAGAAACCCTGCTATCTGCAAGGCAAATACTGCAAGCCTTGGGATGTTCGTGTTTCACTGTTGCACTCATTACACTTGGGTTATCCTGCTGGCAGGCGACCCGTAGTCGGCCCGAGTTCCAATGTCTTGGTCGCCTCTTCCCTGACGTCAGTGCGCCAGGGGTATAAAAGTTGCAACCAACGCCATTTTCTTCAGTCTTTCTTGCGGTGCGGTGCCCGAAGCAAAAGCAGTTCGCAATTGCCGGTCGGCCGACTCCTGAGATTTTCAAAACTGAATTTCAGAACCGAAGTTTTCAGTAAAGCTAAGTACCCCATTGGGGAAACTTTTTCTTGCTCCAGACCGATGTCAGTAAAAGTTAATTGTATTTCTTGTGGGAAGCAAATACCCCGTAAGGACTTTCACTCTTACTACATTCCTTGCCTAGGCCCTGACCACGACGTTACTAGTCTGTTTTGTGCTAGATTCAATAAACGCACTATTAAACGTCTGTTTGATTTTGCTTTACATTATTTTGGACGAAGATTTAATTATATAATGCCGTTGGAACAACCGACTGGAATGTATAAAAAACGCAAAGACAAAGAAAAAGATGGGCATCCGAGGTCCAAAACCGACGACTAAGCCTCTTCTAGGCCAGTCGCTTGTTCTCAGTGAGGCGCTTTAGTAGCCCCTGACACCTGCTACCTCAGAGCCACAGGCCCTAACCGACAGCCACGTGGAGACAGAGTCCTGTGGAAACTCAAGGTATTGGGCCTACGGAAACTATACACTCAGATGGGTCTGGAGCCGCTGAGCAGGCACCGGCTTCTGAGGGTGTTTTCAGACCTTCACAGCTTACAATTAAGGCTACTACAGCAGCAAAGGCAAAGTCAAAAACACCATTAAAGACAAAGAAGCAAGTGCAGCATTCTCCAGAACAGTCATCCATGCCAAAGAAACAGATGCTTAAAATGGCCGAAGACCTCATTACTTTAATCAGAGGTTCCCATCCCCCTCCTGACAAAAGGCCTAGGCAAGACTCTGGTTATGATTCCTCTGATCAGGTTTCCGTTTCCTCTGATTCTTCTGATCAGGGCTATTCTCTTCCTCCCTATGAGGACTCTGATGCTGAAGAGTCTATTCCTTCAGCCTCACCGCCTGAGGATTACTCTTTTTTGGGGAAACCCTGCACACCATGAGGGAGCATTTCCACTGGGAGAGCCAGGATTACTCAGAATCCAAGAAAAGGCTCAGAGATTTCCTTTTATTGCCTCAGCACAGGCCCCTGGCTATCCCTTCTGTGCTTGATATTGTAGATAATGTTTTTTCTGAATCCAGTCTGTTTCCAGATTCTTTACCCCCTGCTCCACTAAAGCCAGACCGATACTGACCTGACTCTCATAAATTTCTTTATAAAAACCCCGCTGCAGACCCAGAAACAATCTCTCAGGGTCCTAAAGGGGTTAAAGCTTCCACTGCCAAGAATCCTGTCCCCTCAGATAGGGATTCCAGAGCTCTGGACAGATGTGGGGGGGGGAGTTTATACTTCTGCTACTTTAGCTATAAGAGCTTTAAACTGTCAGTTTCACATGCTTAAATATCAACAATATCTCATGTCATTATTAAAGCAGAAAATGGTTACAAATATAGAAAGCCCTGACAGTAAAGAAATGCAGGATTTATTGCATGCAGTTGGCCAAGTGGGAAAGCATACTCTCCAATGTGGTTTTGATTCATTAGAGGCTTCTTGTAGAGCCGCAGTTACAGGCTCAGTAATTCAAAGACATGCTTGATTAAAAGAACAAAGTTTACCTGACAATGTTAAAGTAAAATTATTGGATGCTCCACTACAGCATGATACTTTGGTGTTAAGGCAGAAGAGGTGTTAAAGAAAATGGAGGACAAAGCAAAGTCAATGCAAACAATGAAAGATTTCTTACAGGTTCAACCACCTAGATTTAGCAGAAACTGGCCTTCAAAAAATTGGTCCTTTCCAGTGTCAGACAGGCCACAAAGAGGCAGATACAGACACCCAAGAGGCAGATCTCAGCCCCAAGGCTCCTGCAGACCTAAACAATGGGGTGCTTCAGCCCCCAAAGGAGAAGACAAATCACAACCTTATAGGAAACCGTCACGTCTTCCCTCTGCAAATGCCAAGCTCTTACCAGTTGACAGCACCCCTAGGGAGAAAGCTAGCACTTTTCTCAAAAAATTGGCACTTGATCACCCAAGACCAATGGGTGCTGAATATAGTTTCTCAGGGGTACAGGTTCCACTTCCACACGCTTCCAAAACCAAAAGGTATGCCAAACCTGCCACAAAACCAATGGGCAGAGGCACAAAAACAGATTGCTGCTCTTATGGATATGGGAGCTATTCAAAAAGTTCCACAAGAAGAACAAGGATTTTACTCGAGACTTTTCTTAGTACCCAGAAAAGACAAAGCCTGGAGACCAATACTGGACCTGTCAATCCTGAATACTTTCCTGGATGTTCCAAAATTCAAAATGTTAACACTCCAACAACTTCTGCCCATGATGGGCAAGGAGGCTTGGCTAGTTACTTTGGATCTCAAGGAGGCATACCTACACGTTCCAATCAGACAATCGTGCAGAAGATACCTCAGATTTTATAGCAGGCTCAATGCATTACCAATTCTCTGCACTGCCCTTTGGCTTATCTACTGCGCCCAGGGTCTTTACAAAATGCCTGGCACCAGTAATTGCATTTTTCAGACAAAAAGGAATTCAGATATATCCCTACTTGGACGACTGCCTTATTCAAGCAGAGAGCAAGGACATTCTTCTAAAGTACCTAGCGTTTGTAAAAAGATTCTAACTTGCCTAAGGTACACAGTAAATGAAAAGAAATCAAAACTAGTGCCCTCTCAGGAGATAATATTCCTGGGTGCAAGCTTAAATACAACTGCCCAGATGGCTTACCTCACGCCAGACAAAGGCAACTGACTCATTACTTTCAAATGATGGCAACAAAGACCTAGCTCCCTGCAAGAAAAATTCTGCAGGCCCTGGGTTTCATGGCATCCAGCATTCTACTAATTCCATATGCAAAACTGCATGTGTGGAAACTACAATGGTATCTAAAAAGTGTTTGGACTCAGCATCGTCACAGCCTAGAGACAGTCATAACCTTGATTCCCTGCCTACAACAGGAGTTTCGATGGTGGGCCCAGGCCTGTCACCACAACAAGGGACAGCCTTTCACTTTACCTACAGCCAGGCAGACAATAACCACGGATGTATCGGATTATGCCTGGGGAGCACATAGGGCAGGAAAATGCATTCAGGGCACGTGGCCCAAGGAGCAAATGCATTTTCACATCAATCAAAAAGAGATGCTAGCTGTACAGAATGCCCTGACCGCCTTCAAGGGCCTAATACATCCAGGACAACTACTAATAGACTGACAATACCACAGTTATGTGGTACATAAGCAAGGGGGCACACATTCCTACCCCCTATGCAGACAAGCCATGACTTTGTGGAATGCAGCACTGACCTACCAGGTATATCTGCAAGCACAATTCCTGCCAGGAACAAAAAACACACTGTCAGATGAACAAAGCAGAAATCTCATGGATCCTCATGAATGGAAGCTAAATCCACAAGTGTTCAACATATCAAGGAAATGAGGACGCCCAGACACCGATCTTTTTGCCTCCCCTCACAGTTACCAACTACAGAAATTTTGCACAAGGACTTATCACTGTCAAGCATGGAAAGCGGATGCTCTATTGTTCAACTGGAAAAACCTGACAGTCTATGCCTTCCCTCCGATGCCTCTACTCACAAAGGTGCTTCTAAAAGTCAGACAAGAGAGGCCAAAAATTATATGATTGCACCAGACTGGCCACACCAGCACTGGTACCCAATCTTAAAAACTTTGTCCCAAGGCCCACCTTGGCCTCTACCGCAAATCACTCATCTTCTGACGCAGCAAAATAATCAGATTCTGCACAGTCAATTCAGAACCTTAAACCTGGCAGCATGGTAGATAATGTAGCCACTCAGATTGCACCTCTCTCTGGATGTAATTTTGGAAGCCAGGAGGCCCAGCACTAGGAAATCTTATGCAGAAAAATGGAAGAGATTCTGTGCTTGGAACCAGGCACAAGGGCTCGACCCACTGGTCCCTAATATACCTCAGATTTTGCAATACCTGACTGAGATGTTGGACAAAGGCCTATCTTTTTCATCTATTAAAATCCATGCCTCTGCCATATCAGCTCATTACAGTACGGATCCTCCTATTTTTATACATCCTCTACTACGACAGTACCTCAGAGGGGCAAAGAATATAAGAACCCCTAGAAGAGCACCAGTACCTACTTGGGACCTCAATTTTGTTTTAGAAAAACTAACACTGCCTCCATTTGAACCAGCCAGCACAGCTGATCTACAATTCTTGTCATGGAAAACTGCTCTGCTCCTAGCAATAACTTCAGCAAGAAGGGTCTCAGAGTTACAGGCATTGATGGCCGTGGAACCTTTCCTCATTTTTCATCAGGACAGGATTTCTCTTAGGACAAACCCAACATTTATGCCAAAAGTGGTCTCCAATGTAGCCTTTAACCAAACCATTCATTTACCTACTTTCTACCCAAATCCCCAGAATAAAGGGGAAAGACTTCTGCACGCTTTGGATATACACAGGCAGCTACAATTTTACTTTGACAAAACAAAAGCTTTCAGAAAAACTGAGCAACTGTTTGTAGCTTATGCTGCAGGATCACAAGGAAAGCCTATTACAAAGCAGACTGTCTCCAAATGGATAGGACACTGCATCCGCTTCTGTTATGCACAACATGGCAAATCTGTGCCTAAGGGCATTAGGCCTCATTCTACCAGAGCAGCAGCCACTTCAGCAGCTTTCCTCAGAGGGGTACCAACCAAAGACATCTTAGAAGCTGCAACCTGGAGCTCATTGCACACTTTTACCAAGTACTACCACCTACCTCTCTACTCCAAATCCAGAGCAGGCTTTGCCACTGCAGTTCTGCAGGGCTTGTTAGCCTCGCCAAATCCAATGTAGACCCAGCCACCCAACCTCAGCTTTGGGACTCTACCCAAGTGTAATGACTGCAACAGTGAAACACTAACATAGTACAGTTGTGTACCTATCATAAATGTAGATGTTCGAGTGTATTCACTGTTGCAGTCCAGGTTACCCACCCACCATCCCCCTTTTCTTTGCTGGGACTTTTCTGTACTTCTCAACTCTGTACAACCTATGTGGTGTATTTGCTTGTAGATGAAGGAAATGTTTATAGTAATATATGCATGGTTGTTTGGCATATTTTTATCTTTTCAGCCTTCCTATATGGGGGCACCTGACATCTGGGGCAAGAAAAACTGAAAATGGCATCGGTTGCAACTTTTATACCCCTGGCGCACTGACGTCAGCGAAGAGGCGACAGCAACCGACACAGGACCAAGACTTTGGAACTCTGGCCGAATGCGGGTAGCCTGTAATGACTGCAACAGTGAATACAGTCTAACATCTACATTTATGGTAGGTAGACAACTGTACTGTTCATGGCCTTCTGCATTTTCCTAATTCCATATGCAAGACTGCATATGAGGAAACTACAGTGGTATCTGAAAAGCCTATGGTGTCAACATTTTCAGGATCAAGAAGCAATGATTCCTATCATACCTTGCCTACAGTTAGTTCCTTTGGTGGGCAGAGGCCTGCTACCACAACAAGGGGCTCCCTTTCACGCTACCCCCTGCCGCCCAAACCCTAACAATAGACGCATCAGACTATGCATGGGGGGCTCACTTGGCAGGCAGTGCATTCAGGGCAAATGGAACCCGAGACGGATGCACCTGCATATCAACCTAAAAGAAATGTTAGCTGTACAGAATTCCCTGACAGCCTTCAATGACCGCATTCTTCCAAGACAATTATTGGTAGACAGACACCACAGTTAAGCAGGGGGGAACCCACTCGTACCCTCTCTGCAGACTAGCCATGGCTCTGTGGAAAACAGCCTTGCGCTACCAAGTGCACCTGCAAGCTCAATTCCTGCCAGGCAAGCTAAATTCACTGGCAGATGACCTGAGCAGAAATCTCATGGACCCACATGAATGGAAACTGGAACTAAAAATATTCAAACTTTTGAACAAATGGGGGACTCCAGAGGTAGACCGGTTTGCCTCCCCTCAGAACTACCAATTGGACAAATTCTGCACAAGGACTTCCCACAGTCAAGCCTGGAAAGTGGATGCTCTGTCCTATACCTGGGAAAGCCTCTCAGTTTATGCCTTTCCCCCTCTGCCTCTCCTCTTGAAATTTCTGCAAAAGATCAAATAGGACAAGCCAAGGACAATACTGATTGCACCAGACTGGTACCCTCTTTCTTATGCAGTATGACACTACTGGAACCATGACACCTTCCTCAGACCCTTTCCCTGCTGTCCCAGCAGGCGGGCCAGGTTCTGCACCCTCAGCTTCAAACCCTGAACCTTGCAGCCTTGTTCATTTTTTGAGCACTCCAATAGCATCCCCTCAGTAAGCAGGTGCTAGATGTCATTCTGGAGGCAAGGAAGCCTAGTACTAGAAAATCCTATGCTGAAAAGTGGAAAAGATACTGTTCCTGGAGCCAGACTCTGGATGGGCACAACGGTGCCCAGCTTTCCTCATGTTCTTCAGTACTTAACAGAAATGCTCCACAAGGTCCTATCCTTCTCGTCAATTAAAATTCATGCCTCTGCCATTTCAGCACATTATAATGCTGAGCCACCCCTCTTTTCTCATCTCCTGCTAAAGCAATTCCTTAGACGGTCCAAACATTTAAGCCCCCCCCCCCAGGAGAGCCCCTACTCCAGTCTGTGACCTTAACTTTGTATTGGAAAAGCTCACTCTCCCTCCCTTTGAGCCAGCTGCAACTGCAGAGCTGAAATTCCTTTCTTGGGAAACAGCCTTACTTCTAGCCATCACTTCAGCAAAGAAGTGTGCCTGAATTACAGGCCCTTATGGCAGCTGAACCCTTCATTATCTTCCATGCAGACAGGGTTTCCCTCAGGACCAATCCTTCCTTTATGCCCAAGGTGGTGTCTAGCGTGGCCCTAAATTAGTCCATTAATTTGCCTACTTTTTTCCGTAATCCACAAAACAAAGGAGAACTGCACTCTCTGGACATGCACATTCAAGTTAGATATTATTTGGACAGGACTAAGCCTCTCAGAAAATCTGAACAGCTGCTGGTTGGCTTTGTTGCAGAGGGGAAGGCCATTTCAAAGCAAACCATTTCTGAATGGATAGCCCATTGCATTCATTTCTGCTGTAAGCACCATGGAAAACCTACCCCACAGGGGATAAGATCCCATTCCACCAGGGCTAGATCTACCTCTACAGCCTTTCTCAGAGGAGTTCCTACCAGGGACATCCTAGAAGCTGCTACTTGGAGCTCTCTGCATACCTTCACCAAGCATTACCACATACCTATAATTTCTAAATCCAGAGCTGGTTTTACCTCTGCAGTCTTGCAGAGCTTAATAGCCTGTCCTAATGCTCTCTAACTTCCTCCTCCCTTCTTAGCTTTGGGAATCAACCCAAATGTGATGACTGCAACTGTGAAATGCAAAGAACATAGTACATTTGTGTACACTTTCCATAAATGTAGATGTTAGTGTATTCACTGTTGCAGTAATGGTTACCCTCCCTCCAGTCCCCTGACTTCTCTTGGCTCTACCTTTCCTTCTTGCTTGGTGTATTTAAGCTTTCTAGTGTATTTGCTTTTTGATGGAGGTGTACCATAACATATAATTGCTTCCCATTGTTTGGGCACCTGATATCTGGGGCAAGAAAAACAGATGTAATGGTGTCTGCTGCATGTTTTATACCCCTGGATGACCTGACGTCATGGAAGAAGAGACATCATCCGCAGGAATCCAAGACTCTGGTATTCAGGCCGGCTAAGGGCTACCTGCAGGCAAATAACCCAAATGTGATGACTGCAACAGTGAATACACTCTAACATCTACATTTATGGTAAGTATACACAACTGTTCTTTTCATATCTGTGAGCTTGAGTTTCAGTATGTTGGAGCCTGCAGTAGACGTATTCAGCATTTGTTGAAGGGTGTCTAATTATGAACTCCAGGAATCTGTCTGTAGTTTAGGGGCCATGTAGGGTTCCCAATTTATAGAAGGATAGTCTCCTATGATTAGGGTGTTGGATCTGATGGCAAGCGTCTCCAGCAGGTCCAAGTATGCATTTTGAGCTTCCTTGGACATGAAGGGTAACCTGTAGTAGGCTAGGATATGTTAGAGGGTTTTGTCTGTGGTGATCTACACATGGAGGAGCTCCAGCACATCCTGCTGTTTGACCACCTTACTGATTTATATCAACACCTCCACCTTTAGCCCTTGGTGCAGCCGCTGGTCTAAAAGTGTGGAAGATGCTGCTTTAAACTATGTGTCTAACTGCACAGATGTATATTATTGAGTTAGAGGAGGGCTTGGAGGGTAGGTTATTTATGCAGTAACACCTTGATGTTTAGTTGAATTAATTTTGCTGTGTTGCTTGGTTTGACAATTTGGCATTGCCTAAAAAGATATTGTTGGGGTGGATAACGATTTAGCCAATTTTCAAAAGCCTAGATGGGAAGGGTGCAAACCATCCTTGGTAAAGGAATATGGTCTGTTGACCATGTCATTCCAAGCTGACAAATACTGTATCCCCTTAGAATGACAGCAGAAAGAGAGCCTTATGCTGAAATCAATCCTTGTTGGCACATATTGACATCATCCTTTTTGATAGTGCTGGTCAGAGCTAGGCTCATACCAGCCTGAAACATCTGTGGTGTCTCTCTTCATACCAGCCTGAAGCATCTGTGGGGTGTCTCCATACCAGCCTGAAACATCTGTGGTGTCTCCCTTCATACTAGCCTGAAACATCTGTGGTGTCTCTCTTCATACCAGCCTGGAACATCTGTGGTGTCTCTCCATACCAGCATGGAACATCTGCGGTCACTTACATCTACATGGACTATGATGGGATTGTACTGGTATCTATGCTGTAATGACTTGAGTGCAGGTGTCATTTGGAGGATCCTGGTTCCAGATAAGCAACTAACAAGTTATCTTCTTTTCCAGCCTGGTTAGAGGGGCATAAGTATATCTTACAGTGAAGTTCTGGGAAGTATTTCCTTGCCTTAGGGGTTTAGTGTTTGGGATCTACTGAAACGGGCAGTATGTATGGTATTTTCCCAAATGCCTTCAGGGCTTGCTGAGGCGCAGCTTTGGTAACGAGCAGTCCAGGCTGTCTTTGTTTAGGAAGATTGCTGTTAAGTGCCTTAGAATATGTTAGTCTGTTGTGTGCTGTGTGATACAGGTGTTGAGTGCATGATTTTGACAACCTGATGTGTGCTTGTATGCGTGAGTTTAGCCTCCAGTGTCATTGTGTAAGTACACCTCGTACATTCTGCGTCTGTTTCGCTACAGGTTACATGGTTGTCTGTAAACATGAGACAATTTCTGCATTGTCTCAACATGCCTATATCCACAAAAGCTGTCTACAAAAGTTAGGAAATTGCATGCCCTGACTGTCCAGTCATTTGCTCAACAAAGTGGTGGTGTATTGGGGGTAGAAGGCTATTAAGGGTGCTTTTTTTGGTGCAGACTAATAAGCATGGTTTATTGGGGTAAGTTATGCTAAATAGTATATTCTGTTAACTTTAATGTTTACACAGTACTGAATTCTACTAAATTTGTAGATGTTTTTCTATTCATTTGTTGCAGTATTCATAACATGAGGGAGATCTCCGCAGCAGGTGACCCGATGTCTGCCAGTATACAAAAGTACATCTGAAGTAGGCACTTCATTTGTCAGCAACCTTTGGGATATGGATCCGATCTCAGATCCGAGCCGGCAACTTCTACCACAGCATAGATCCGAGCTCCTAGCTCCTCCCTTTACCCATAATCCCCTGCCAACCCTGACTGACCTCAGATCTAGTTTGCCGCACTTCAAGCTACAAGCTAGGTTCCTGAGCTCCTGGTTTATCAAAACTTGAGAAAAAAAATTGCTATTTTTCTTCCTTTTTTTCTTTGCTGTGAGTGAGTATGAGTGGTTAGGTACCCTATAGCCCTTTTTAGCTAACTAAATTTTAGTTTTTTTTTTGTGATCCTTTTTCTCCTCCCTTCCTCGCTGGTCGTAGTGTGTGTGTGTGGTGTGTTTAGGGGCCTAGTGAATGTGTTTTCCCTTTATTTAAAATGTCTGAGGCCCCTAAAGCCATTTTTTCTAAGTGCACCGAGTGTGGCCATAAGCTTTCACCGGTGGATGGCCACACTCTGTGCGTTAGGTGCCCTGGGGTTGAACACCTCTCCTCTGGATGTGCGATTTGCGCGGCGTTCAACCCCAGGGCACTTAAGGACCGGAGGTCGAAGCTGATTCTGCCGGGCCTTTTGCCCCCAGATCAGGCTCCGGCCCCCGGTACTTCTGTGTCCGCTATCCAGCCCTCGGTGGCGGCCATTCCTGCCCCCCTCCCTCCAGTCGGGACTCAACCTCCCGCTTCGGCTCCGGAGGAGAGGGAGGCCAAGAAAGACAAGCTGAGAGAGAAGCACCATAAGCGGCGGGCCGAGGACTCCTCGGCCCCGCCCGCCAAATGGGCTTCTCCCTCCAGGGCTTCGGGATCGCCTCCTCCTCGGATCCGATCCCCTTGCTTCTCACCAGGACCCGAGGAGGGGGTGACCCGGTCCTCGTCGAGGTGGCATTCCAGGCCTGCCTCAGTGGCCACTTCGAGATCCAGTTAAAGCATGTCGGATGCAGACATGGACCGGATGATGAGGAGGTTCATCCAGGCCCAGTTGCAGATGGGAGTGCTCTTGCCTCCCCCTCTCCGGGGGGGGGGGGCTCGACCCCATTCTTTGCTCCAATCGCTCCTTCTCCAACCCGTTTTCCGGGTTCAGAGTGTTCGGAGCCGAGCCGCGTTGGATCCGGGGGTGGGTCGGAGCCGACAGTGTTGGGCACTTCGGCTCCGACTGTTCCCTCGAGTTTGTCGAATCAGATCTCTGAGCCGTGGGCCGAACTTCGTCCTTCGGATCCGATGGTATCTGCCCCAGGTCTGGTCCCCGCTTCGGATCTGGGTGGGAGTAGACTCTCTGATCTTATCGAGGGCGGCTCCCCCTCTGCTTACTCTGCCGTGGAGAGGGCACTGTTGAGTGCATCCGGGCCTCCAGTCCTGGCTTCGGCTCCCCCCTGCACTCCCTCTCAGCTGGTCCAGGCTCCCATCACCCGGCCTTTGGGGCAGCCTGCTTCAGCGCCTCGGGGTGTACCTTCGGAACATGACATTGCTGGTGACTCTTCCTCAGACAGCCCCCCCCCGATGAGGTTCCTCACAAGTCTAAGTGTAAGAGGAGGCACGTGGACTCCCCCGAGTCCCTTACGGAAGATACGGACTTAGATGAAGGGGAAGGCTCCCCAAGGTCTTACCCCCCCCCGCCCCCCGAGGATGTCTCCTTTGGAGACATCCTGGAAATGCTTAGGATCGGGGGGGGGGTCTGCCCCCAAGTCTTCCTCCGATGAGTCCGTATTCCTAGAGGCGTTCTAAGCAGGGCCATCTATCTCTTGGGTGTCCCCCCCCCAACCCCCTGGTGGACCTTATTGCCACCAGGGCTTGGAGGGAGCCGGACACTGTAGAGCCAGTCCCCAAGCGTCCGGACAGGATCTTGAGTGCCCCCACAGAAAGAACCCATTGGAGCAGAGGTCCCGCTGTGGATGCCATGTTGGTGGTGGCGGCCACCTAGAGAGAGTTGGCTCAGGAGAGCCCCACGGTCCACCCACCGAGCAAGGAGTCTCGTGCGATGGACCGCCTTGGGAAGCAGGCCTTCAGTTCAGCAACCTTCTCTATGAGGGCGCTGAACTATATGACACCCATCATCCGGATGCAGCGGGATCTAATAAAAGAATATGTTGCCCCCCCAGAGTCCATGTCGGAAGGGGACAAACAACTGTACTCCTCCCGAATGTCCAATCTACGGTCCATTTCTAATACCTCTATGCGGCTTTTATCTCACACCACTGAGGGAGCCGCTAGAGCTGGAGGAGTCGGCCTGGTCATGAGACGACAAGCCTGTCTCCGACATTGTGACTTCTCGGAACCCTTTAAGGCGTCATTCGCAAATGCCCCCTTTGGTTCTGCTCTGTTTGGCAAAACCGTTTGCGACACTTTCTTCCAGAGCGAGAAAGACAGGAAGACATTGTCTGCCATCGGAGTCTGCTTCTCTGTTCCCCAGAGGTCCTTTTCCAAGAACCAAAAGGGTCAGAAGAAGATGTGGTTCCGGAAATCGCATCAATCCCAGTCTGCTCCGGATAACCAGTCCTCTCGTGGCAGAGGACAGGGAGGAAACCGCCCTAGAGGCAGAGGGGGTCCCAGGAATTTTGGGTCCAGAGAATCCTTCTCCGAGAGGCTCATGCAAAACCCCTGAGGGGTTGCCCAGCTGCTCCACTCTGGAGGCAGTCGGGGGGGTGTTTTTCAAGGCACCTAGCAATGTGAGAGTCCATAACAGATCGCTGGGTGCTTCGCATCATATCCAGAGGTTACCAAATTCCCTTTATGGTAACCCCCAAAACCAGAAGCCTCCCTGACGTACCACCCAGTCAGAGGGAGGCGGCTGCTACAGAAATTCAGCAGCTTTTACAAAAAAGAGCCATCCAACCCGTCCCCCCAGATCAGCTTGGATCAGGGTTTTTACTCCAGGTTCTTTCTGGTGCCAAAAAGACGGGAGACTTGAGGCCCATCCTCGACCTCTCTCTCTTGAACCTGGCAGTACCCAAAGAAAAGTTCCGGATGGTCACGCTACAATCTATTCTCCCCCTGTTATGGGAGAACGATTGGATATGCTCGATAGACCTCAAGGATGCGTACTATCACATTCTAGTGGACAGACGCTCCAGGAGGTTTCTCCGCTTCCGGCTGGGAGCCAGTCATTTTCAGTTCAGGGTCCTCCCCTTCGGTCTCACCTCAGTCCCCAGGGAGTTCACCAAAGTCTTAGCGGCAATAGCGGCCCACCTGAGACTCCAGGGAATTCAGGTCTTTCCGTACCTGGACGACTGGCTCCTTACCGCCCCTACAAGGCATCTGCTCTGTTCATGCAGGGATTACTTTCTCAATCTTGCTCCACGTCTAGGATTGACAGTCAACATGGCCAAGTCCTTTCTGGTTCCTACACAGGTAATAGATTTCATAGGGGCGAGACTGGATTCCAAACTAATGCTTGCTTTTCTGACTCCAGATCGGCTTCAGAACCTGAGGTTGCATGTACAGCCATCCTCCAACTTCAAGCTCCACCAGCGGAATTGGTCCTGAGGGCTCTAGGGTCCATGGCGGCAGCAATTTCTCTGCTGCCCTTGGCCCATCTGAATATGAGGGTCCTGCAGTGGACCCTTCAGGTGCAATGGTCTCTGTCTCGCAACCCTCTACCATCCCATTCCCCTAAACAGGTCTTGCAGAAGGTCGCTCGTGTGGTGGCTCCAGTCCCCGAGCCTCCACACGGGACGTCCATTCTCGATGCCTCCTCCTATCACCACAGTGACCACAGACTCTTCTCGCCTGGGGTGGGGGGGCATTATTCAGGCAGAACGGTTCAAGGCACGTGGAACGACATAGAGACCTCCTTGCATATCAATGTCCTAGAGATGAGGGTGGTGCTTTTGACGTTTCAGGCACTTCACGACCTTCTTCCGATTGGGACGATTGCGGTACATACTGACAACATGTTAGTGGTCTGGTACATCAACAAACAGGGAGGAACCAGGTCTTATCCTCTGTCGCGAGGCCATGAGAGTGTGGGAATGGGCGATATCCACCAACCGCTTTCTCATTGCAACGCACATTCCGGGACGGTCCAACATCCTAGCAGACGGGCTCAGTCGTACAATCCTGACTCCATACGAATGGTCTCTCAATCCTCTAGTAGCAGAGCGTATATTTGCCCAATGGGGGCAACCCTGTTGCGATCTTTTTGCCTCTTCCCTCAAATAACAAATGCAACAGTTACTTCGCCCTAATCCCCCCTCTGGGGGAGTCCCCGAGAGACTCTCTAGTACATGCTTGGCCTCCCGGTCTTCTTTACGCTTACCCTCCACTACCCCTGATGGTAAAACTTTTACAGAAAGCCAGTCGGTTGGGGAGCAAGATGATCCTCATTGCCCCATTCTGGCCTTGTCAGATGTGATTCCCGTACCTATGGTCTCACCTGATTCATCTGCCCTGGAATTTGGATCCTCTTCCGGATCTCATTACTCACCCCCTGGGTCTTCCGACCCCCAACCTGGTCAACCTCAAGCTGATTGCTTGGTTGCTCCAGTTCCACTCTTGATAAGGACTCCAGGTATCTCCTCACCAGTCAAAGCCATTCTAGTAGCAGCACACAAGCCATCCACCAGAAAGGTCTATCCGAGTAAGTGGAAACCTTTTTCCATCTGGGCTGAGCACCGTCATTTAGATCCTTTTACAGTGCCTTTAACATCGGTTTTGGATTTTCTAACTACCCTTTTTCATCAGGGGGCTAGCTGTTCTACAGTCAAGGTGCAACTAGCAGCGATTTCGCACTATCATGTAGGGCATGAGTCTGGCCCTCTTATTACCTCCAAGCTCTGTAAAGCTTTCCTTAAGGGTACCTTCCTCCTCAGACCTCCTGTCAGGGAGGTAGTACCCCCATGGGATTTATCTTTAGTTCTACACGCCTTGACAAGCCCCCCTTTCGAGCCGGCGGCCACGGTTGATCTCAAATACCTCTCTTGGAAAACGGCCTTTATGGTGGCCATTACTTCGGCTAAAAGAGTCTCTGAACTTCAGGCTCTGTCAAACCACTGTATTTGACCTTCCATCAGGATAGAGTTGACCTCAGGATCAATCCGTCTTTTCTGCCTAAGGTATCTTCCGAAGCAAACATTAATCAATCTATTAATCTTCCCGTGTTCTTAGCAACTATCAGAACAAAGGAGAATATAAGCTGCATTCTTTGGACGTGCACAGACAGCTGCGCTTTTATATTCATCTGATGGCTGGTCATAGACAATCCGACCAGTTGTTTGTCTCCTTTGCCAAAACTAACCTAGGCAAGTTGGTTTCTAAGGTTACCCTGTCACGATGGATAGCTAGTTGTATTCTCTTAGCATATCAGAGTTCAGGAAGGCCTGCACCTCAGGGAGTCTGCGCTCATTCTACTAGGGCCGTTGCTACATCGGCTGCTTTTAGGTCTAGGGTTCCCTTGGATGATATTTGTTCCGCAGCCACTTGGGCTTCATCCCATACCTTTATCAGCCATTACAAACTGGATGTTGTCTCCAGAGGTAGGGCGTCCTTTGGCTCTGCAGTGCTCCGGAATATCCTTCCATGAAGGCCACCCAAGATTCAGGTAGCTGGGGACTCTGTCCCAAAGGTTGCTGACAAATGAAGTGCCTACTTCAGATTAAGAAGTTATGTACTCACCATAACGTTCCATCTGAGTAGGTATCATTGGTCTGCAACCATCCCACCCGCCTTCCCCCTGACCAATATGATTCTAAGTAGGAGTTGTCTTACATGAGTCCCTTCCGGGACACTAGCAAGTTGTTATGTGGGGCAGACTTGATCTGAGGTCAATCAGGGTTGGCAGGGGATTATGGGTAAAGGGAGGAGCTAGGAGCTCGGATCTATGCTGTGGTAGAAGTTGCCGGCTCGGATCCGAGATCGGATCAGTGTCCCAAAGGTTGCAGACAAATGAAGATACCTACTCAGATGGAACGTTATGGTGAGTACATAACTTCTTATTTCACTACTGTAATATGCATGGTACGTTGAATGTAGGCAGCTGTCGTACATTTGCTTTAAAAGTAGCGTACACATGCATCTACCTCAGAACTTCTTGCTGCCAGTCCAGATACCACTTTGAACATCAGTCTGTTCGCCGAGCGGTTTGCTGTTTTCTGTGACTTCTCAGATAAGTGCCCCATTTGGGGAAATCCTTTCTTTTACTACTGTTTAGTGGTAGGGTTCATGTCATCCAAAAATGCAAATGCCAGTGTGGAAGACTAATTCCACATAAAGATGGCTATCTTCAGTGTCTGTTCTGCCTAGGGCCTACCCACAATTGCAAATCCTGCCCCATTTGTAAGGCCTTTGTTCCCAAGATCCTTAGAAGTTTGCTTTCCTCCTTGGCCATTTACTTGGAAAATCCGTGCTTAAAGTAATCAGCGAAGAATGCGATGGAGGGATTCTCTGGGCCTGAGGTTAACTCCGTTACTAAGCAGATGGCCAAAAAGCAGAGGCCTGAAGCTGCTGCTGCGCCTCTTCATGCGAAAGTCGCTCTTGAGGAGGATGAGAATTTGGAGATACTGCCATTTCCTGGTTCTGGATGACTGGAGGCAGCCTTGGATCTGACTAATGGCACATCCTCTGAGGCTGAGCAGGCATCCATCCAGGATGTACAGGGGGGAACCTGAGGCTCGTAATAATTAAAGGCCCTAAATGGATGCCTCCGATCCTGGAACGAGAGGAAGTTCACTCTGATGTCATTCAGTGTAGGCCTGTGTCTGGCCCTCAGACATTACATATGGCAGACCTGCAGCAAAAGAAAATAAAATGTTTGTCCCCTCCAAAGAAACCTCATAGTGACTGGGAACAATTCACCCAAGGTCTTTTCAAGGTCCCTATGGCCCTCAAACTGCCATCTGGGTTTCAGTCCCTACTCCGCCATGGATAGCATCTCCACAAAATAGTCGGGGAAGAGCTTTCCTCAAATGAGACCTCTTCAGAGGAGGAATTTGTGGCTTACTCCTCACAAAGCCCTTTCATTTTAGATTATGCTTCCCGTAACTCCAGTGGAACTGACTCACCCATGGAAGCACTCTGAGACCCTTCTTAAAATGAGAGAACATTTCAAATGGAATAGCATTCTGGCATCTGTAGTACAAAAAGGTAGAAAGACCTTCTGCAGGTGGAATCACCCAGCCCTTAAGCTTTTCCTCCTGTATTACCTGCTTTCATGGATGCATTTGCCTCTGCTTCCAAAGCCCCAGACTCCCAACCTCCTGCCCCTAAGTAGCCTGGCCATTTTTACAAGGTCCCTGAGGGCTGTAAGCTCTTGTTTAAAGGTCATTCAGCAGGCCCATTTGTGATATCCGTGGCTGCAGACAAACCATTCAGGTTATTGCCTTCAACCCATTTCCTTCCTTCAGATAAAGGACAGCAGGAACCTGGAAAGATTAGGCAAGAAAGTGTACAGTTCAGCCACCTTGGCATTTAGAGCCACTGAGTAGTGGACACACACGACCAAATTTCCTTTGGACCTTTTGTCTCGACTCTGACAAGTCATTTCAGATTTACTTGACTCAGAGATAGTAAGACTTCAGCTACATCCTTGCTGGGAGCTTCCTTACAGGTAGTCAGTCTATCCAGTGCAGCTGTCATGGTGCAGAAGCATCTGCCAGGGCAGCAGTTTTGGCTGTGTCTTAGAGATTGTCCTGGTTAAGACTCAGGATATTAAATCCAAGCTTGTGGTTTCCCCTTTGAACAGCTCAGCTCTATTTAGTCCTGCACCTGCTAGTCTGTTTAAATCTCTGCAGGAGAAGGGCAAAAATATGCAGGAATTTAAGTATATTTTTCTTTCTATAGTGCTTAAATTCTGCTTTCGTACGCGGGCACTCCCACCCTCCTCCACCTGAAACAAAAGGAAGGAGGCCTCAACAGTCTAGGGCTGCCCCTGCAACTCTGCTTCAGAAGCTACCCTTTCCAGGCAAGGCCGGTTCCCTCTGACTGTCCAGTTCATCCCACTCACATTCCAGTTTTCTCAGTGCCTCTTGGTCTCTGCCAATCTGGGAAAGCATAACTCAAGACTCGTGGGTACTCTCAATCATTCAGAAAATATATTTTCTGATATGGGACTCTTCTCTCCCCCCCCCCCTCCTTCAGGGGCATTCCCCAACCACCAAAGGAACAAATACCCTCCTTCCCCGAGAGAACATCTAGACCTGTAGAGACCAACATTCAGGAGGTCCTTCAAGGCAAAAAGGGAAGAGGTTTCTACTCCAGAATGTTATTGGTGTCCAGAAAGGACGGCCCTTGAAGGCCCATCTTAAATCTCTCAACTCACACCTTTCTTAAAGGTGCTTACTTTTCAAATGTTTACTCTTCAAACCTTGTTCCCTCTAATTCTACAACAAGCCTTCTTAGCCTCCCTGGATATCAGACGCATACCTATACCTTCCTGTACACCCCAACTACAAGAAGTAGTTGTATTTTTCTGTCACTTCCTGGCGTTTTCATGTGTCGTCCTATTCCCATGTTGCAGTATTCTGACTGTGTTTAAGAACCTTCAAGAGAAGAGCGAGGAAATCCAAGATATTGAACACCTGCTATCTCCCATACCAAAAAGCAAGGAACTCCAAGATATTGAACACCTGCTATCTCCCATACCAAAAAGCAAGGAAATCCAAGATATTGAACACCTGCTATCTCCCATACCAAAAAGCAAGGAAATCCAAGATATTGAACACCTGCTATCTCCCATACCAAAAAGCAAGGAACTCCAAGATGTTGAACACCTGCTATCTCCCATACCAAAATTCTACCAAACCTACCCGACTCAGACCACCTATGTCAGAAAACTCCCTCCACTGCCACCCATTCATCTTCAAGGCATAGGAAAGGAACCAGGAGGCAAACCTCTTCTAGGCTGTCCTCATCTCAGCCTTCCCACAGACAGTCCTTTCAGGACAGAAACGATACCAACAATGCGTGCCTGCCTTGCTCACCTCCCCTTTCATCCCGCCTCTCCCACTGTCTGTCCCTTTGGAAAGTAATCATCTCAGACTGCTGGGTTCTGGCAGTAGTAGAAATGGGATATTCCTATCTTGGAACAGAATATGGAATTTAGTGCCAAAAAAGACCAAAAATACCAAAAGCAAAGCACTAAAAGGAAATAAGGCTGCAGGCACTGTTACGTAGGATTTATTCAAGAAACACAAAATTATAAACGCTGACAACACTCCACACTGCGTTTTCGTTCCACGATTGACTTCATCAGACAACCTAACCCTCACAAATCCACTCTCTTAAATACATTAAACACCCAATTAACACATAATTAACATTCAATTAATTAGCTACAGGTGTTCATAATAAACAATAAGTTAAAATAGAAAAGACATACATCCTATCACCCAAATAAAATGCATAATAAAAACCTTTTCTGATGATAAAGTATATCTAAATCTAGACATCTCATAAAACACTGTATGCTGATATGATAAGGCCTAAAAATATACATATACTAATAAAAATACTTATATAAATAATTGTAAAAAGTCTGATTTCCAAGGAATAGAAAAAACTCAAAATGCATAAATAGTAATTTGGCGCCATCAAGTGGATAAAACATTAAATATCCTAAAAACATTATTATATGATATAAATAAAGAATATATATATATCAGTACATAATATAAAAACCTAATAATTAGCATATTCAATTAAAAAGAATTCAATCTATCCTCCAATGTTAAGGAATATGATAAAATTTTAACCATAAAAATGTTGGGCATAACAAACATCACTTTTTTTAAAAAATGTCTAAAATGTTGTGAACCTCTTATAACTTAGCTGCCCTCATTTTCAATACCGGAGTTATGGAAATAACATCATTAAGGCCTGGTGGTTTATTAGCCTCCAGGTGCAATTGCCATAATAACTCCTTGTATTCTATGGAAGTCTCCCATTGTCCACCTCTAATAACTTTCTCGACTACTTCAAGGACAAAAAAGTTATATACAGCTGAGGGGCAATTGGCTATATGTCTACATAATGCATTTTTGGATTATTTGTTCTTATTTCATAATAATGTTCATAAATCCTATTATTTAACTTCCTTTTGGATTTTCCAACATAAAATGCACCACATACCTTACATAAGGCAATATAAATAATACCATTGGTATCACAATTAGAGAAGTACCTACTCTCAATAAATATATCCCTACTTTTTATATATATTGCCTTATTAACGCATATATGCGTACATTGTGAACACTTGCCACATTTAAATGTCCCTACTTTAATTCTTTTATTCCTATGGGTTACTTTATTTCCTTCTAAAATAGATTTTAAATTCCTACCTTTTCGATAAGTACATCTCAATGGCTCTATAAAAAGATGGTTAAGGTCAGATAGTTCCCCAAACTTAGTCCATTCTTCTTCCAGAATCTTTCTGATCTGTACAGCCTGTCCACAATAATCTACTAAAAAGTTGCTTTCTCTTTCCAAATTTTCATTTGTACTCTTAGAAATTCCCAATATATTATTGGTCTTACCTAGAATGGGTTCAAATCTCCCCATTCTACCTTCCCTTACTTCCTTCTCTATGTTCTTAATCATTTCTGATGGGTACCCTCTTTCCATAAACATATTATACAATAAATCACATTCCTTATTAAAGTCAATATCCCTCAACGTCATTCTGCTTGCTCTTACGTACTGTCCCTTCACTATTCCTTTCTTCTGGTGATAAGGGTGTGCGCTTCCAAATGACAGATAGGAATTAGAAAATGTTGGCTTTCTGTACACCTTAGAAAAATAACCAGATTCACTTTTCCCCACATTTATATCCAAG
Organism: Protopterus annectens; assembly: GCF_019279795.1. Lineage (NCBI taxonomy): Eukaryota > Metazoa > Chordata > Ceratodontiformes > Protopteridae > Protopterus > Protopterus annectens. The sequence goes on along the minus strand of NC_056733.1, from coordinate 951,970,420 downwards.
AACTTTAATTCATTTTTATCACATTGATAAGTAAATTTTAAAAAACTAGTAGATTCAGAAATATGTTTAAAAAATGCTTGAAATTCATCATCCATGCCACTCCATAAAAAACACATGTCATCAAGGAAGCGCTTATACAACTTCCAACATGAACTAAAACTTGAATTAATAATGAATTTGTTTTCCCAAGAAGAAAGTATAATATTTGCATATGTTGGGGCGCATCTGGCACCCATAGCTACCCCTCGAATCTGTTTAAAAAATTCTCCTTCAAAATGAATGAAATTATTAGTAAGCACCACTTCCATAAGTGTAAGGATCAAATAAAACTCATTGTTGTCAAATTTCCCATAATTGATCAAGGCTTCTTCGAATAACTTCATACCTTCCTCTTGAGGTATAGAAGAAAATAAATCAATAATGTCAATAGTATAGAATGTAATGTCTTTATCAAAAACTTCTTGGGATAATTGCTGCAAAAGTTGCCATGAATCTTTAACCACACCAGTTCCTGTAGTGGAAAGCCCCTTCAGTTTAATATCAAGCCATTTGGCTATGGGTGCTGTAACCGAATTTTCTGAGGCCACTATAGGGCGCATAGGTGGACTAATGATACTTTTATGTACCTTAGGTACCCCAAACATAGTCGGTACCGTAGGTTTTTCAACATGCAAATAGTGGAAAGTTTGTATATCAATTGAGCCTTCTAATAATAAATCATTAAGAGCCAAATAAACTTTCTTGTTCCCAATGTTTATCTGATTTAAAGAGGCTCTATTATCTTTCTTCATTATCCAGTATTTCCATCATCTTTTCTTCGTACCATATAAGGTCCATTACTACCGTCCCTCCCCCTTTATCTGGCTTAGATATCCTGATTGTTTTATCATTACTTAAACTATTAAGTAAAATGTTTTCTTCTTTGGATAAGTTGAATGCTATTTTATTCCTACCTAGCTCATTTCTTATACTTTTTTCCATTACTGCCTCAAAATTCCTTAATTGTGGGTGCAGTGGGGGGTTATAAATAATTCGTCTCTTCAGCCTTACATTTCTATCATTATTAACATTCTGACCATAATATAAAATCTCAAAATTTTTTTTTCCTGAGAAAATTTTAAGTCGATCAATACTTTCCTAATATCTGCTTTTCTATTGGGTACAAATTTTAAACCTTTAGAAAACAGTTTGAAATGTTTTTCTTCAATACTTAAATGGCTATAATTATAAATATTATAGCCCGAAAGGCTATGAAGTGGTCCTTCTACCTTAATCTGTTCATTACGATTAGGAACAGCAGACTGATATTCAGTTACCAACGTTGGTATCCTTTGTTGTAATAGCTCTGAAACCCCCCCCCCTCCCCCCTCTCTGAAAATTCTGTTGTTGGTTAGCCTGATAATTCCTAATTCTTTCTGATCTTCTCAGTGGGGGGTACTCAGATAAATCATTTATATCACCTATTTCATTGTTCACACACATTTCTTCATTATTGTGTTGTTCATTATCAGACCATTTAGTTTCAAAACCCTCGTAGTTCAAAGCATTATTAAAATAATTACGGGGTTTGGGGTAGCTAACTTTATTCTTATAATCCTGTATGTCCCTCTCCAACTTCCTACTTTTTCTTTGAAACACATCGTATATACTTCTATCAATTCTTTTTAATGTCTCAAAATACGTTTTCTGACATTCATCAATAGAGAAAAATAAATCCTTAGTAATTTTAACATTCACATCCTCAATAACATTATTTAAAAAATCAATTTCCCTCTCATTCTCCTTAATCATAACTTTTAAAACCTCTAAACCACATTTATTAAAAATACTGACTAATTCTAAAAGAAAATCACTACCTTCTATTACTTTATTTGGGTACTTACAAACTCTTAGTCCTTTGGGGACTATTTCCAACCTTAAACATTCTTTTAAATATACATTCTCCAATTCCAAGTTCTTAAATTTAAACAAAATTTCATCTAGTTTCTTAACATTAGACTCAAAAGATAAATTACTATCATTTACATAAGTCGTAGGCGCATTCTTGTCATTAAAATTATACTGTTTATGCAACACATTGTTAAAGTCTATATTGTACCTCTGTCTTTCTGTGCTCATTCTTGTTGCTCGAGGCATTACTGCTTTAATATTAGATCCAACATTCCTGCTTCCTAAACCTGTTTTTGTTTAGTAGACAAAGGCAGTCTATTAGTTATTCCTATCTTGGCAGGAAAGGCCCCACCCCACATGCTATTCCATTTCCCACCCAAGAACCAACTTCAAATTACTCAAATAATCTAGGACCTATTGGCTCAGGGAACCATAGAACCTGTCCTCTCAGGCCAAGAAGGGGAAAGGTTTCTACTCGAGGCTGTTCCTATTACCAAAAAGGAGGGACCTTGGAGACCAATCCTGGAATTATCTTTCCTAAACCTCTTTCTTAAACGTCCCTTCCTTCAGAATGCTCTCTCTCCAAACCCTATTTCCACTACTGCCGGCCAGAGCATTCATGGCCACTCTGGACCTGAAGGAGGCCTGTCTCCATGCCCCCATGCATCTTACCCACAGTAAGATTTTACACAGCTGTTCTTTCTCTGCCATAACCTTTGGACTTTTGTACTGCTGCACGGGTGTTAACAAAATGCCTAGCTGCTGTGATGGCGCAGTGGTGGCTTCAAGGCATCCATGTTTTCTCTTATCTAAACTATCTTCTCTTTATGGCAACTTCCCATGAGACCCTAGGTGTTTACAAAATGCCTAGCTGCTGTGATTGCGCAGTGGTGGCTTCAAGGCATCCATATTTTCTGTTATCTAGACCATCTTCTCTTTATGGCAACTTCTCAAGAGATCCTAGAGAAAAACATTATTTTTTTTGTCTTTCTTCTGCAACAGCTGGGTTTCACCATAAACTACAACAATTCCATTCTGTGCCCCTCTCAGGGTCACACCTTCCTGGGGTGCAGGTTTCTGACAAACATGATTCTCTTCCTCCTCAGAAGGCTTCTGGACCTCAAGTCCTACTTCAGAAACCTGCTGCCTCTTCACCACATTTCAGCTGGGCAGTTCTTCAGGGTTTTGTTTCATGACATCTGCTATCCCGCTGCTCTCTAGCACAACTTCACATGAGGAAGCTCCAGTGGTTTCTAAAGTCTGTTTGGATGCAGCATTCACCCTCTAGACTCTACACTACAGTTCCTCCCATACCATGTCTGAAGAGGAACTTCACTGGTTGATCTCAATCCAGGACTCCTCTTGCACACCATCCTCACCATTTCAAGAGCTGTTCACAGACACTTCAGATGCAGGATGGGATGCAGCTTTCTGAAACTTGAAAGCTCAAGGGGTTTGGTTCCCCCCTGTCAACAAGGAAATGCATCAGTGTAAGGGAGATGAGTGTTCTGCTTTTAGTCATTCAGAACTGTCATCCTCTTTCTCCCAGGACCCATAAAACTGTTCACAGACAATATGACCGTCCTCTGGTATAAGAACAAGCAGGGTGGAACCATATCCTACCTGTCATACATGCTGGCAGTCCAGGTTTGGGAGCTGGCAGTCCAATACAGAGTGACACTACAGGCAGTGTACATCCCAACCAACCAAAATTGCATGGCAGACACTTTCAGCAGGTCCATGACATAGTCCCACAAATAGATGCTTCAAAGGGATGTGTTTCTGGACTTGGTTCGCCACTTGGATGTATCTCAAGAGGATTTCTTTGTCTCCCCCATGAACAGGCAACTTCCCATTTTTGTGCCAGAGTCCCTCACCCTCTGGTCTGGAAGGTGGGCTCCTTTTCGTCCTCTTGGAAGGGGATGTGTTTCTGTTTTCCCCCACCTTCTGATCATTGCAAAAGTCCTATTCATAATCCAGCAGGACAAAACAAAAATCTTGCTGGTGACTCCCTTTTGGCCAAGACAGCATTGGTTCCCCCTTCTCCTGCACACCTAGTCAAGGGCAGTCACCACAAGTTACCTCTCGGGATGAACCTTCTCACACAAGTCAAAGGAACTCTCATCCATCCCCATGTGTCTACCCTCCAACTGACTCTTTTTTGATAGGGTTTTAATTCCTTTGAGACATCTGTTCTCAGAGACCGTGGCTAGGGTTCTGCAGGCTGCCATGAAACCCAGTACCAGAAAATCCTACCTAGCCAAGTGGAATAGATTCTCAATCTGGTCTCCCTCGAGACCAGGACCCACTAATTAGTGGAAATCCCTCTGGTTCTATCGTTAGTGTGAGTTGCTCAGTACTGGCTTGGCCTACTCTTCAGTGAAGAATCTGTTCCTCTGCCCTGAGATCTTCACTTTGTGCTAGAAAAGTTGAGACTGCCCCATTTAAGCCAGGCCTACTCTTCAGTGAAGAATCTGTTCCTCCGCCCTGAGATCTTCACTTTGTGCTAGAAAAGCTGACTCCACCTCCATTTAAGCCAGCTTCGTGAGTGTCCTTGCAACATTGCTCGTGGAAAACTGTGCTAGCTATCACTTCAGCCCGATGTTTGCGCTCCAGGCCCTTATGGCCTCTTCGCCATTTTTCGTTTTCCGTAAAGACAGGGTGTGCTTGCATACCCAACCCCTTCCCTCATGTGCAAGGTAGTGCATGAGTTGTCAGTCAGCCAATCCATTCATTACCTACTTTCTTTCCTTCACAAAATTCTAGTGAGAAGGTGTTGCACATTCTGGATGTACATAGGCAACTTAGATTTTACTTAGACAAGACCAAAGCGATTAGAAAATCAGACCAGCTTAGTCTCCTGTCATCCCAGGGCTCTGGGATTGTTTGTTTCCAAGCAGAATATCTCTAATGGGAATTCTAAGGCTGTCTCTTTCTGCTATGTGAAGCATGGAAAAATCCTTTTCTATAAAGGTCCTTTCCACTAGGGCTGTAACCTTGTCAGAAGCCTTCTTAGAGGGACTGGACACTAACTCTATTCTCGAATCAGATGCATGGACTTCTGTGCGTACCTTCACTAAATGTTACAAATTGGATTGGCATTTCTAGGTCTATAGCAAATGGGATCTTGGAGAGCTCCACTGCCTTTGCCCTCTTCATGAGCTTTTTTATTCTCCCTCATGTTATGAATACTACAACAGATAAATAGGACATAGAGTAGTTGTGTAAAATCTTGCCATAACGATAGATGTCATCATCTCTGCAGTGTTCCAATTCCTCCCTCCTTCCCCCTGGTGGTTTGGTTCCTTTCTTTGGATGGTCATACCCTACCTTCCTTAAGCTGGTTTCCTCCTGGGGCATTCATTTCTGAGGTATAGCGTTCATCACTTTAATGGCCTACATAAGAGTAGCAGCCAACATGCAGTGTACCATGCATCTTAAAGTAGTGAAAGACTTTTGTATACTGGCAGATGTCTGGTTGCCTGCTGCAGAGATGTCCCTCGTTATGAATATATCAATAGAGCGGAGAAATCGATTGTTATGGTAAGATTTTACACAACTATTCTGTATTGCCAGTTGATGCCCAACTCGCTGTTGTAAACTTGTCAGTGTGTAAGGTATTTGCTCTATATTGCAGCTTTACATGGTGTACAGTTTTGTTCATTTTACAGGGAAAATTTGCTCTCTTAGTTTGCTACAGTAATAGGGCACTAAAGTACCTTCAAAACGAAGAAAGAAACTGAACCAAACCACCTCCAAATCCGGATGCACCAGGATATCAACTCAATCTAGTTTGAATATTTCCACCTCAAAAGAACTAACGCACTGAATAAATGAACTGATTTTATTAAGCTATAAACCAAAGCTTTTCGTTGGCGCCTTGCCCCAACTTCTTCAGATGAATGAATACATTCGTGCCATTGCAACAAGTCCTATTAAAAACACCACGCCCCCTTCCCCATCCCATCTAATGAACATTTAAAGGTACCATTGTTGAAAATATTTAAGGTGCCATTATTAATAGTAACCCGGAATGTAATATACAAATAATTATTTATATTTGATTATAAACGTAAGCATAAACAAGATTTTTATAAAAAAGACATCGAATACACCGTGATAGAATATTATAAAAACAACAAATGAAAAAATTCACTCGAAAATTAACAAACTCAAAACGTTAAAAATATTAAAAAAAGTTAAATATGAAAGCATATATAAATATGAATTAGAACATCTAGCATGAAAGTTGGTAACAACTTTAATGTACAAAAACTTTAATGTACATTAAATTTGTACAAAAACTTTAATGTACATTAAAGTTGTTACCGACTCATGTTAGATGTTCTAATTTATATTTATATATGCTTTCATACTTTTTAACGTTTTTAATGTTTTTAACGTTTTGAGTTTAATTTTCAAGTGAATTTTTTCATTTGTTGTTGTTTTTATAATCTATCAAGGTGTATTCAATGTCTTTTTTTAAAAAAATCTTATTTGTTTATGCTTAAGTTTATAATCAGATATAAATAATTATTTGTATATTACATTCCGGGTTACTATTAATAATAGCACCTTAAATGTTTTCAACAATGGTACCTTTAAATGTTCATTAGAGGGAAGGGGCGTGTTTTTAACAGTTTTGAAATATTTATGGAGTTGTTGCAATGGCACGAATGTATTAATTCATCTGAAGAAGTTGGGGCATGGTGCCAACGAAAAGCTTTGGTTTATAGCGTAACAAAATCAGTTCTTTTGAGGTGGAAATATTCAAACTGGATTGAGTTGATATCCTGGTGTATCCGGATTTGGTGGTGGTTGGGTACAGTATAGGGTACTGCTAATCCATGCAAAGTTTATGGGAGCACAGAAACCTGAGCTGTCTTGCCCATAGAATGACTGAGGCTTTTTGTGCATTTCCCATCTCACCTCCTGCTACAAGATGGATAAACCCAGTCGTCCTAATATAAAAAAAGCAGTAGAAGAGACCCAAAAGTGCAGTGCTTACCACATTTATACAGCAAGCTAGAATTCACTTACTGATGGTGATTTTGAGACAGTCTTGCAGCTGTAACAGCAAGAGGAGCAGTTTATTTGTTTTAACAAAAAATGCAGTGAAATGCGCACACTCAAATAGGAAATGGTAGCAGTCACTCAAAATAACTTAAGCAATTGAGATTTAACAATCCAGGATTATTTAACTTTGCCTTGATGGAACTGGATGTAGACTAGGACTCCAAGCTTTGCTAAGCTCTAGGAAAATTAGCTGGAGTCTGTAGTAAAGGAGGCTTACTTGAACAGTACTGGTTTGCTGAATGGACAGTCAGTATTATAGATCTGTGGAAAGCAGTGGGTGAGAAATGTACATAAATATTTTGTACAGAAAAATAGCAGTGAAAGCACACATCCCACGGGGAGGCTGGCAGAAGCTTTCAATTCCTCACAGCTTTTTTTTTTGGCACAATAGTACCCTTGTGGATTTGTCCAGAGACGACCAGTTTAGCTGCTCCTTGTGGTTTAGTTGTATATAGAAATGAACATCTTGACTACTATTAGACTCCCAGGTAAAAAAACAGTGCACACGGACCTGGAGAGCAACTGATGCAGATGAAAAAGTTAAATGTCACCAAGTAGATTGCAAGCACAAAGATTTATTCCACGCAAAAATCCAGGTTATATGCACAAGCTTTCATTCCTCCTCAGTCAGGAGCTTCTTCAAAGTTATTTAGTCAAAAAACAAAATAACTGATACCAAGAAAATAAATAAACTTCTGCTCCACTGGAATAAACTTCTCCTTTATTATTACAAATGAGCGCTTTCGTCTGCTCTAGGCAGACTTCATCAGATAAGAGTCACTGGCACACAGTATTTTTATATAAAATAACACAATTAATAATTCAATTAAATTCACAAAGCTGATTGCCTTAAAGGCATATTGTATTCTAAATTTTCTACCTAAAATCCACTCAAACCAATTTGAATCAATCAAGTGCATATAAAATTTCCAACATAAACTTTTCTTAATGCATAAAAATACTTATTTATAAACTGAATAAAATATGTACACAGAAAACGACTAAAAAATGTCATGCTGTATATAGTTGGTACTCTTTTCCATTTAATTTAGAAAGTTGTGTATGAATGCAGTATCCATTTTTGTCAATTTCATTTTAGTTTACGTAAAGAACTAAAGACTACGAATAAATACTGAATCTGGTTGTGTTTGTGTATATTGAAAGATATGTGCACAATCTAAAATAGGACTGGTGTAAAAAATTTGTGGAACATTAAACACTACCCGCCTTAACTTCCAAGATGGCCTTGATATTGATGTATTCATTGAGACCAGGTCTTATATTAGACCTGAGTCTCAACTGCCATCTTACTTCTTTTTGTAATAAAAGGTTCTTATGTA
>NC_056733.1:951821147-951927214 GCF_019279795.1 Protopterus annectens | reverse complement strand
GGTGGCAGAACTTTTCAAAACCCTGCAACAAAAGGGTAAAAGAACTTAAGAACCTAAACTATTGTTTGTCACCTATTCTATTTTTCGCAGGAATTACTCTACCAAGACTCATTTTATTAGAAAACACTATGCTCCTCCTCCTCCTGCTTGGGGCAAAAAGAGTTCTAGAAAGCAGCAGAGTCCTAGGCCTGCCCAGACACCGACTCAGAAACCTCTGATGTTATGTAGTCCAATCTTGCTTACATTCTTAACCGTAGTTTGCAGCCGATCCTCTGCTCCGACTCTGCCATACTCTAGCTTCAAGTCTTTGAATTGGCTGGGCTAAGGTATCCCATGCTGCACTGCTACCTTTCCCTATATCTCGTTTTCTGCTCGTAAAGCTCAGATGTGGTCTTGCTCGTGGCTGTGGCTAAGTATTACGTTTTTGTCGTCTTGACTAAATTTTTGACTACAATTTGATCCAAAAGCTATTTTCATAGCTAGGTGTGTGTTTGTAGAAGCGTGTTTTGTGGCATTTGTCTACTTTTTGTTGGGTATCCCATTAGTTATCTCCCAACTGGGTAGGCCCGTTTAAGTTAGAGGACCTAGTCCTCCCTTAGTTATCAGTTTTCCCCTTCTCTGCTCGTTTTTGTTTTAGGCACCTATCCCCTCTGGGCTAGGGCAGTTTAAATTAGAAGACCTAGTCCTTTCCCTTGTTTTTTTTCTGTCAGGACCGTTTGAGTTAGAGGTCCTTGTTCTAGTGTCTGTAATTATTAGTTCCCGCGCTTGTTGCTTGTGTCTTTTACTGTTGTGTTAGTATCCTGCCGACCATTTCTAAGGATACAAAAGAACATAAGCCTTCGGGCTTTAAGAAATGTAATACATGTGGGTACAAGATGTCAATTACTGACAGGCACTCTTGTGTGTGTTTATTGTTTGGTGCTGTACACCTTCAAGAATCCTGTGCATTCTGTCGCGCATTCAGCCCTCGTGTTCTTCAAGAATGGAAGAACAAACTAATTGTGAAGGGACTCCTGAAACCCTCTTTCGAGGAAGATTTGGAGAGTTCTTCTAGTGCTAAGTCCTCTCTCTCTCTAAGAAACAAAACATCTAAAGCAAAAAACTCTCTGGCTCTGTCTGTCTTATCTGAGCCTGTGGAGAAAGTTACTAAGTCTACTGTGGCATCCTCGGCTCCACTGTCTTCTGTGCCGAAGGAAGCTTGTCATCCGACAGAACTTACATAGACTCCCAGTCTCTCAGAACCTGTGTCGGAGATGGTATTTCAGAGCCGATCCCCAGTTTTTAGACTGGTTTCTCTCCTTGCAGATCTCCTTCAGAGAGGAGGTCTAGATCTCCTACCTTGTCCTTTTAAGTCCTCCAGGACGCACTCTGATGTGGATAGAGTGGTACAGAGACTGCTTTAATCACTGATGCTGGCTAAATTACTTTCGGCTCCAGCCCAATCGTCTCCGGAGCCCATCACCCATCCATCTTCGATACCTTAGAGCAAATCTCTGCCTTCGGAGCCAGAGTGGTCGGCGCTGTCTGTTACTTCTAGGTCTGCTCCGATAGCCCATCCTGGCATATCGGCTCCGATCTCAGCTGCTCCATCCACGGTGTCCAGGACTCATGGTTCCTCGGTCGGATCCTAGGGGAAGGTCTTGGGATGCTCTTCGGCTCCTAGACTCCCTCTCGGTGCTTCGCCTCTGGTGAGCCTGACTCTTGCTTCAGTTTCAGACCTTGCCCCTTTTGCTCCTTCTGCTCCAAGGTCTTCCACAGTTGTTTGATCCTCTGAGCTGGGGTAACCAGCTTTCGAGGTCATGTGGAGCGTGCTGGCCATGTCCTCAGCTGCATCATATAGCACTGACACTCTACCCCCTCCAGCTCCACTGTCAGTCTCTGATCGCCCTCTTATCTTTGGACAGTAGAGACCCAAGGCCTCAGGATACCTCCATGAGTGGTCCCCAAATTTCTGAGGGTCCCTCAGAGTTTTTGCCTGAGGAGCCACCCAGAAAAAGAACGTGCAAGAGGAAGCACATAGACTCCTGGGAAGAGTCTCTCACGTCGGTCAGAGACCTCTAGGAATCAGAGGGGTCCCCCAAGTCCTCTGAGGATATCTCTTTATTTGATATTCTAGAGTTCTTGAAACGGGCGACTGGCCCTCTAAATCCCCCTCTGAGGAGTCTGTGTTCCTGAATGCCTTTGGGGCTCAGCCCTCCGCCTCTTGGTTCTCTCCTCCCTTCGAACTCCTCTATTTAGTTTGAGGGTGTGGGGAAACCCCTGACTCTGTGGAACCAGTCCCCAGGAGACCCAACAAATTTGTCTGACAGTTTCTCACAAAGGGTGACCCAGTAGATGCCATGGTGGTGGCAGCGGCCATCAAGAAAGAACTGGCTGAGATTTCATCTACCGTCCATCCCCCTAACAAGGAGTCCAGGACCATGGACTGGTATGGGAAGCGTATGTTTTCTTCAGCAGCCTTTACGCTGCGGTCACTGAATTTTCACATTTTAGACTGCTCCAAAGCGATCTCCTTAAAGAGCTGGGGGATGCTCTGCAGGGTAACGTTTGACGCAGTGGCTCAAAGTCAACGTTTAGATGTCTACCCTAAATTCTATTGCTTTCTTCTCCATGAGGCTAATCTTTTACGCAACCAAAGGAGCGAGTAGGGCAGCGCGCTCTGGAGTTTCTCTCAGAAGGCACTCCTGGCTGCGTCTCTGTAATTTTGCGGAGGCCTTCAAGTCTACATTCACCAGGGCCCTGTTTGATGGTTCCTCTTTCGGAACCAAGGTGAAAGACACTCTCACTAGGTGCGAGCAAGAGGGAAAAACTCTGTCTGCCATGGGAGTCAGTTTTTCCATGCCTTCTAGACCTTATCCCAAGGTTCAGAAGAGTGGGAAATTGTGGTTCAAGAAATTGCAGAGGTTTTCTCATGACGCACAAAGTGATTCCCCCTCCTGAGGCAGGGGAGGGGGTAGTAACTCGGGTAGATGCCGCCCTAGAGGCAAAGGAGGCGTGCGTAACCAGGGAGACTGTGATTCCTTTCGTGGTTCTCCCTATCAGCGCTCCTGATGGGAGGCCCGACTGCTCGTTTCCGGAGCCAGTCAGGGGTTGCATTTCACTATACCCAGAAATCTGGCAAGATATCACCCAGGACCAGTGGGCATTAAAAATAATTTCCGGAGAAAATCGCATTCCCTCCCCCCCCCCCCCCACACCGATTAAAAGAATCCCAGATGTTCCACCCAATCAAAGGGATTCTGCAGCTTCAGAGGTTATAAAGCTGCTAGAAAAAGGAGCCATCCAGCATGTCCCCTCAGACAGATCGGATTATGGACTTACTCCAAATTCTTTTTTGTGCCGAAAAGAACAGGGGACCTGAGTCCCATCTTGGATCTCAGCCGCTTGAACCTCCATGTGAAGAAGTCCATGTTCCGTATGTTCACATTGCAGTCTGTTCTCCCATTGTTGGGAAAAGTGTGGATGTGCTCCATTGTCCTCAAGCATACTTACTACCACATAAAGATGGACAGGGAATCCTGAAGTCCCGCTTCCGGCTGGGAGCCAGTCGTTTTCAATTTCGTGCCCTGCACTTTGGTCTCACCACAGCCCCCAGGGTGTTCACCAAATGTATGGCAGTGGTGACAGCTCACTTGAGACATCAGGGATTCCAAGTGTTTCCATACCTGGATGACTGGCTCCTTTCTGCCACCACCAAGCATCTACTACTACTACAGACCAGAGACACCACTATCAAGCTGTGTCAACAATTGGGCATCACTCTAAATTGGGGAAGATCTGCCTTGTTGCCCTCACAGCGTGTCACCTTTATAGGTGCCGAGTTAGACACCATGCTCATGAGGGCGTTTTTACCACAAGAAAGGATTCAAGTTTTGCAACAAGTATATGCGATGCTCCCTCAAAAAAAGAGTGAAGGGAGAAACAGTTCTCAAATTGTTAGCGACTATGGCTGCAACAATTATGCTGGTTCCTCTTGCGAGGCTTCACATGAGGTTTCTTCAGTGGATGCTCTTCGCCCAGTGGTCTCTACAGCATCTTCTGCTTTTTCATCTCATAATGATGACAGACCGGTGCAAGCAAGATCTACGCTGGTGGCTTCACTCCAGCAACCTCAGTGTGGGAAAACCCTTCGTCCCATCCCCTCCTGTTGCCACAGTGACCACGGATGCCTCCCAGATGTGGTTGGGGGGGCATTATCTCAGCAGGACGTTCCAAGGCACGTGGCAGGAACATGAGATACATTTGCATACCAATATGTTGGAGATGAGAGCAGTGCTACTAGCGTTGCAAGCACTTTAGAGCTTTTTTCCTCTCTGGACAATTGCGATCCACTTAGACAATATGTTGGTATGGTATCTGAGCAAACAAGGAGGAACCAAGTCGTATCCCCTTTGCAGAGAGGCCATTCGAGTGTGGCAGTGGGCAGTGTCTTCCCAACATTTCCTTGTAGCAACGCACATTCCGGGGAAGTCCGTAATCACCGACAGGTTGAACAGAGCTATTCTGATGCCTCACGAGTGGTCTCTGAACAGTCAAGTTGTGGAGCAGATTTTCCGCAGATGGGGTCAGCCTTGCTGCGATTTATTTGCCAGTCCCCTCAATACCAAGTGCAGCAGCTACTTCACCCTTATCCCCCCTCTGGGGGAGTCACCCAGGGACACTAGTTCACAATTGGCCCTCCGTTCTACTTTATGCCTTCCCTCCTGTTCCTCTGTTGACAAAGGTTATTCAGAAAGCACAGTCCTTGGGAAGCAGAATAATTCTGATTGTTCCACACTGGCCTCGTCAAATTTGGTTCCCCTTTCTCCATCCCTATCTCATGGACGCTCCCTGGATTCTGGACCCACAGCCAGATCTTTTGACTCGTATGTCAGGGCAATTCCATCCTTCTCTTCAGACCCTCCAGTTGACAGCCTGGCTACCCTACTTCCATCACTAGTCAGGCTTAATCATTTTCCTCCGGAAGTGATTTATATTCTGTCTTCTTCCCATAAGCCTTCAACTAGAAAGATTTATTCCAGTAAATGGAAAAAATTCTCCATCTGGGCTCAGGCAAGACAAATTGATCCTTATACAGCTCCAATTTCTTCAGTTCTGAAATTTCTTTCCATGCGTTTCAATAAGGGGTCAGCAGCTGCAACCATTAAAGTACAGTTGGCTGCTATTTCCACTTTTCATGTCGCTAATGAACCCAGCGTAATGGCGCATAGACTATGTAAGGCATTCTTGAAAGGCACTGTGCTGCTTCGCCCTCCATTCTTTGACCCGGTCATGCCTTGGCACCTAAATTTTGTGCTAAAATATCTCACCTCTTCCCCCTTTGAGCCTGCAGCTACTTTTGAACTAAAATTTTTGACTTGAAAAGCTATCTTTTGGTAGCCATCACTTCAGCTAGACGTGTCTCGGAGCTGCAGGCTTTGTCTATCAGACCGCCTTACTTGATTTTTTCACATGGATAGGGTTTCCCTCAAACCAAACCCTTCCTTTATGCCAAAAGTGGCTTCTGCTGGTAATCTCAACCAATCCATTGAACTTCCCGTATTTTTTCCAGAGTTCTCTAATAGGGCAGACTTTAAATTTCACCAACTGGATGTTCACAGGCAGTTGCGTTTTTATCTGCATAGAAAGAAGGATCTTAGAAAATCAGATCAGCTATTTGTCTCTTATTCAGAAAATTAAGATTGGGTCTCCTGTTTCCTAAGTGACCTTGTCTGGATGGATCTCTAGTTGTATTTCTTTCATTTATGCCTCAGGTGGTAAGGATTTACCATTTAGAGTGAAGGCTCATTCTACCCGATCTATGTCTACCTGTACAGCATTTCACGCTAGGATGTCTATGGATGATATTTGTGCTGCAGCTACATGGGCATCTCCTCGCACCTTTATTACTCGCTACAAATTGGATTTGATATCCAGAGGCAGATGTTCCTTTGGTTCCACAGTGCTCAGGAGTATTTTCCACTGAGCCTCCCAGGGTTCAGGTGCTGGGGACGCTGTCCCACGGGTAAGAATGTAGGCGAGATTGGACTACATAACATCAAGAAGTTATGTACTCACCATAACGTTCAATGTATGTAGTCCATCTCTGCTCACATTCGTATTTACCCTCCCGCCTTCCCCCATCCTGGAGGACCTAGAGGTCAGTTCTGGTTTCAGTACTCCTTTTATTATTGGAATGTTTTTTTCTTTCTCTGTTTTATGTTTATGGGGGGAGAGTGATAGCGTGATTGAGCTTACAGCAAACAAGATCTGGGGAAAGGTAGCAGTGCAGCATGGGATACCTCTTAGCCCAGCCAGTTGAAAGACTTCGAGCTAGAGTATGGCCGAGTTGGAGCCGAGGTTCAGCTCCGAACCACTGGTAAGAATGTAAGGCTAGGTGGACTGCATACATCGAACGTTATGGTGAGTACATAACTTTTTGTTTCAGGACAAGAGAAGTAGTCTGCGACTTACTTACCTCCTCTTCCTCCAGGCGATATTCCCCTTTCCCAGAGACTTTCACTGTCTCCCTTTCTTGGAAAGCATCACCTCAGACAGGTGGATTCTGTCCAACGTAGAAAAAGGTTATTTCATGACCTGTCATTCCTCCAATTTTCAGATGCATCCCTCAGCCACCAAAGGACCATCTGCCCCAATTACAACCTTTTCTCTGAAGGAACTATTCGGTCAGTACCAGACTCAGAAAGGGGAAAGAGCTCTCGATCCAGAATTGTTCTACTCCCAAGAAAGGATAGTCCATGGAGACCCATACTGGACCTTTTGCACCGCAACCTCTTTCTTCTAGTACCCAACATCCGCATGCTTACCCTTCAGACTCGTTTCCCACTGATAATTCCTCTGGTATTTCTGACAACTTTAGTCATCAAAGATATTTACCTTTATATCTCCATCAGGCCCAAATACAGGAAGTACTTCTGCTTCTCTGTGGGTTCCTCACATTTTCAATTCTCTGCTTTACCCTTTGGCCTATCTAGTGCTCCAGTGGTATTCACCAAATGCCTGGCTCCAGTGATAGCCTAGGATACAAATTTTCCCATACTTGGCCGACAACCTGATCCAGACAGACTGCTTCATTACCCTACAGACACACCTCCAGGTGGTCATTTCTGTTCAGCAGTCTCTGGGCCTCAGTCATCTTCCCCAATTCCAGCCTAAAGCCTTCCCTGGATCAGGTCTTCCTGGGGTGCAAAATCAGAATAGACATTGAGGCATTTCTGCCACCGAACAAGGTGGAAAGTCTGAAGGAATCCCTGCAATGACAGCAAGAGAATAACTCACTCTTGGGGTACATGGCTTCCACAATCCCCATGTTGCCACTGACTCCACATGAAAAAGCTTCAGTGCTATCTGAGGCCCCCATGGACCCAAAACTCCCACCCACTGGACCACACCATTCCCTTCTTGCCATGCTTAAGGAAGGAGATCCTTTTATGGGTGGGTCAAGTGTCTTGGAATCCAGGGCTTCCCTTGCAACCCCTTGCCCCAATACAGGAAATGTGCACAGATGCTTCAGACCTGGGGTGGAGAGCTGCTACGGGTGGCTTATAGGTGCAAGGAAGGCCCTCAGAGCAAAGACAAGACCTCATCTCTGTTTCCTTTTGGAATGGCCTGTCCAACTGCCTTACACCTTTAAGCCACCCATAGCAGCTCTCCACCCCAGGTCTGAAATTGTTCACTGACAACACTACTGTTCTTTGGTATGTGAACAAACAGGGGGGGAACAAGAACTTACTTGCTATGCAGACTTGCAGGCCAGGCTTTGGGACTGGTGGTCCAGCATGGAGCAACTTTGCCAGTTGTCTGTATACCCTCAGTTCATAACACGCAGGCAGACAACCTAAACAGATCCATGTCACAGTCCCAACAATGGATGCTACATGGGGATGTTCTTTGTGTTTCACTGTTGCAGTCATTACATCTGGGTAATCTGCTGGCAGGTTGCCCTCATTCGGCCTGAATTCCAATGCCTTGGGTCCTGCGTCCGTTGCTGTCTCCTCTTCCATGACGTCAGGTCGTCGGGTATAAAACATGCAGCCGACACCATTTTCTTCCGTCTTTCTTGCCGCGTGGTGCACGAAGCAGAAGCATTTCACAAGTGCCGGTCGTTGGACTACTGAAATATTCGAGTTTGAGTTTCAAAACCGAAGTCTTCATTAAAGCTAAGTACCCTGTTGGGGAAACTTTTCTTGCTTTTTACCGATGTCAGAAAAAGTTAATAATTGTATTACTTGTGGGATGCAAATACCTCATAAGGATTTCCATTTATACTGTATTCCTTGCCTAGGCCTGATCACAACATGCCTGGCTGTCGGTTATGTCCCAGATTTAACCAATGCACTGTTAAGCGTCTGTATATTTTTGTATCAAAGTATTTTGGAAACAGATTTAACTACCCAGAAATGTCATCGGATAGCAATCTGACTACCGGAGTACATAAACGCAAAGAAAAGGACAGAGATAGGCAGTCGAGATCCAAAACAGACGACGAAGCTTCTCTTAAGCCAATAGCCGGTTTGCCGGTACTCAGTGAGCACTTTCGCAGCCCCTGATACCCGCTACCTTCGAGTCGCAGGCCTCTACCGACACCCATGTGGAGTCCGGCATACCACAAGATACTCAGGGTATTGGACTGACATATGTATCTCCCTCGGATAGGTCTGGAGCCGCTGAGTAGGCACCGGCTTCTGAGGGTGTATTCAGACCTCAACATTTGTATATCAAACCGACCACAGCTGCAAAACCAAAGACAAAGGCAACTTCTAAAACCAAAGACAAAAGCAACTTCTAAAACTAAAAAAAAAACAACGCATGAGCCACGTGCACAGGCTTCTATGCCTAAAAAACAGATGATCAAAAATGGCTGAAGACCTTATTACCTTTATCAGGGGTACCCTTCCCCCTCCTGATAAGAGGCCTAGGCAAGACACTGATTATGAATCTTCAGATCAGGTTTCTGTTTCTTCTGATTCCTCTTCTGATCAGGAGTTATCTATACCTCCCTATGAGGATTCGGATTCTGTGGAGTCTATTCTCTCTGCATCTCCTCCTGAGGATTATTCATTTGGAGAAACCTTGCATACTTTGAGGGTTCATTTTCACTGGGAGAGTCCAGACTTCTCAATCATAAGAGATTTGGGGATTTCCTTCTCCCTCAGCACAGGCCTTTAGCTATTCACCCTGTTTTGGACATTGTGGATGATGTGTTTTTGTAGTCGAGCTTGACCCCTGACTCCTTACCTCCGGCTCCCAGTAAGCCTGACTGATATTACAGGGTCCCTGACTCGCATACATTTTTATTTTGAAACCCTGCTGCTGATCCTGAAACTATTTCACAGGGTCCAAAGGGAGTTAAGGCCTCAACAGCAACATATCCTACCCCCTCTGACCGAGATTCAAGGGCACTGGACAGATGGGGGGGAAAAAAGGTTTATACATCTCCAACCTTGGCAATCTGGGCCTTAAGCTTTCAATTTCATATGCTTAAGTACCAACAACATACTATGGGATTGCTGAAACAGAAAATGATTTTGATTTCAGAATGTGCAGAAAATAAAGAATTGCAGGAATTATTTCATGCAGCTGAACAAGTTGGAAATTATACTTTGCAATGTGGTTTTGACTCCTTAGAGTCCTCCTGCAGGGCTGCGGTTACTGGATCTGTGATTAGGAGGCATACCTGGCTAAAGGAACAAAATTTGCCTGATCATGTTAGTTAAATTGCTAGATGCACCTTTACAGCATAATTCTCTGTTTGGTATTAAGGCAGAAGAGGTTTTAAAGAAAATGTAAGACAAAGCTAAGTCTATGCAAACTGTTAGACTTCTTACAAGTGCAGCCACCAAGATTCAGTAGACACTGGCCTACAAAGAATTGGTCATTTCCTGTGTCATAGCTCAAAGGGGCAAATCCAGACGCCCTAAGGGTTCCAGATACCAGGCGCAAGATTCATACAGGTCAAAGTAATGGGGCGCTTCCACCTCCAAATCTGGAGGAGATAAAGCGCAAATCTACAGAAAGCAATCCCAATGACTTCCCTCTGCCTACACCAAGCACTTATCTTTTGGCAGCACCCATAGGGGGAAAATTAGCACTTTTTGCTCAAAATTGGCAGTTAATAACCCAGGACAAGTGGGTACTAAACATCGTATCACAGGGATACAGATTCTCTTTCCACACTCTGCCAATGGCAAATGGTTGGCCAGATCTGCCAAAAAATCAATGGGCAGAGGCACAGAAACAAGTAATGTCCCACATGGATATGGGGGCCATTCAGACAGTACCAGAACAGGAAAAAGGACAAAGTTTTTATTCAAGACTGATGTTCATCGTGTTTCACTGTTTCAGTCATTACACTTGGGTTATCCTGCTGGCAGGCTGCCCGCAGTCTGCCTGAATTCCAAAGTCCTGGTCCAGTGTCTGTTGCTGTCATCTCTTCCCTGACGTCAGTGCGCCAGGGGTATAAAAGATGCAGCCAACGCCATTTTCCTCAGTCTTTCTTGCCGCGCGGTGCCTGAAGCAAAAGCAGTTCGCAAGTGCTGGTCAGCCGACTCCTGAGATATTAGAAATTGAATTTCAGATCCGAAGTCTTCAATAAAGCTAAGTACCCTGTTGGGGAAACGTTTTCTTGCTCCAGACCGATGTCCGTAAAAGTTAATTGTATTTCTTGTGGGAAGCAAATACCTCATAAGGATTTTCATTCTTACTGTATTCCTTGCCTAGGCCGTGACCACGATGTTGCTAGTTGTAGGTTTTGTGCTAGATTTAACCAACGCACTATTAAGTGTCTGTACGAATTTGCTTTCCATTACTTTGGCCGAAGGTTTAACTATATAATGCCGTCTGAACAGCCGATGGCCGGCGTTCATAAAAAGCACAAGAAAAAAGCACAAGGAAAAAGAAAAGGACAGGCATCCGAGGTCCGAAACAGATGAAGCCTCTTCTAGGCCAGTCGCCGGTTCTCATTGAGGTGCTTTCGCAGCCTTTGACACCTGCTACCTCAGCCACAGGCTGCCTCCGACTCCCACGTGGAGACAACTAGGCCTATGGAAACTCAAGATGTTCGTGTTACACTGCTGCAGTCATCACACTGGGGTTATCCTGACGTCAGGCTGTCCTGCAGTTGGCCAGAGTTCCAAAGTCTTGGTCCGGCATCGGTTGCTGTCGCTTCTTCCCTGACGCCATTTTCTTCAGTCTTTCTTGCCGCGCGGTGCCTGAAGCAGAAGCAGTTAACAAGTGCCTGTCGGCCGACTCCTGAGATTTTCAAATCTAATTTCAGACCGAAGTCTTCAATAAAGCTAAGTACCCCGTTGGGGAGCCTTTTCTTGCCTCAGTAACAATGTCAGAAAAAGTTAACCATTGCATTTCTTGTGGGAAGCAAATACCTCATAAGGACTTTCATTCTTATTGTATTCCTTGCCTAGGCCCAGACCACGACGTCACAGGTTGTCGGTTTTGTGCTAGGTTTAATAAACGAACTATTAAATATCGGTTTTATTTCGCCCGACATTACTTTGGTAGGAAATTTTAATTATACCATGCCGTCGGAGCAACCGATGACCGGAATGCATAAAAAATGCAAGGATAAGGACAGGCAGTCGAGACCCAAACCAGGTTCCGAAACCTCTGCTGGGCCAGTCGCTGGTTCTCCGGTTTTCAGTGAGGCACCTACGCAGCCCCTGACTACCGCTGATTTAGAACCTCAAACGGCTTCCGATTCCCAAGCAGAGATTACTAGGCCTCCACAGCCTTCATCTTTAGCCCCTTCCGACTCCATGGCTGAAGGGGATTCCGGTGCAGTTGAAACTCCTTTAGTTGCAGAAGGTGTCTTTAGACTGACTATCCTATGCAAAGCTGAAAACTCTTAAAAGCAAAAGACTGTACAGCAGTCTCCAGTACAAGGCCCCATGCCTAAGAAACAGATGCTTAAGATGGCTGAATATTTAATTACCCTAATCAGGGGTTCCCATCCCCCTCCTGATAAAAGGCCAAGACAGGAGGAGGATTACGCTTCCTCTGACCAGGTTTCAATTTCCTCAGATTCTTCTGAGGAACAGGAATACTCTTTTTTTTTTTCCCCCCTTATGAAGACTCTGATGCTGAAGAGTCTATTCCCTCAGCATCTCCCCCAGAAGACTACCCCTTTGGGGGAAACTTTACATACCATGAGGGAACATTTCCAGTTGGAAGGCCAGGATTACTCTGATTCTAAGTTAAGGCTCTGAGAGTTCCTTTTACTACCCCAGCACAGACCACTTGCTATCCCACCCATGTTAGACATTGTGGTTGATTATTCAGAATCTAGCCTTAACCCAGGGACTCTACCTCCTGCACCAGCCAAACCAGACAGATACTACAGAGTCCCTGGCTCACCCAAATTCCTATATAAAAGCCCTGTTGCTGACCCAGAAACCATTTCCTAAGGTCTCTATTGCTAAAAATCCTGTACCCTCAAAGGGATTCCAGAGCACTAGACAGATGGAGAAAGAAAGTATATACCTTAGCTACTCTAGCTATGAGGGCCTTAAATTGCCAGTTCCTCATGCTGAAATATCAGCAATACCTGATGTCTCAATTAAAACAAAAAGATCACTCATTCAGAGCAGCCTGATTTCAAGGAAATGCAAGATTTGTTGCATGCAGCTGAACAAGTGGGAAAACATACTTTGCAATGTGGATTTGATTCATTGGAGGCTTCCTGTAGAGCAGCAGTGACTGGGTCTGTCATACATAAGCATGCTTGGTTAAAAGAACAAACTCTACCTGATCATGTTAAAGCAAAGTTATTGGATGCACCTTTACAGCAGATGTTTTATTTGGTGTAAAAGCAGAAGAGGTTTTAAAGAAAATGGAGGATAAGGAAAATTTTATGCTGACGGTCAAGGAGTTTTTTTACAGGTTCAACCCCCTCGTTTCAGCAGAAATTGGCCAACAAAAAACTGGTCCTTTCCAGCTTCTGACAGACCACAGAGGGGCAAATACAGATGCCAAAGGGGCAGAGGTCGGTCACAAGGCCCTTACAAGCCTTGACAATGGGGTACCACAACCCAAAAAGGAGGACAAGACAGGTCCCAAGCTATCAGAAGACGCACAATGACTTGCCCCTCAGACTGCCAAGCAAATCCCTCCTGGCAGCTCCCTTGGGAGGAAAATTAGCACTTTTTGCAGACAACTGGCACATCATCACAAAGACAAATGGGTCCTAAATATGGTCTCACAAGGATACAAATTCCACTTTCACACTTTTTACCAAGGATAAAAGGAATGCCAAACCTGCCACCGAATCAATGGACAGAGGCTCAAAAACAAATTACAGCTCTCATGGACATGAGAACCATTCAACAGGTACCTACACAGGAGCAAGAACATGTATTTTACTCTACTCTTTCTAGTCCCCAGAAAGGACAAAGCCTGGAGACCCATTCTGGGCCTCTCAATTCTAAACACTTATCTGCAAGTACCCAAATTCAAGATGCTAACACTACAGCAACTTCTTCCCATGCTGGGTAAGAAGGCTTGGCTAGTAACATTGGATCTCAAGGAGGCATACCTGCGTGTCCCTATCAGACAAAATTGCAGAAGATACCTCCGATTTATTGCAGGTTCAACCCATTATCAATTCTCTGCACTGCCCTTTGGCTTATCTACTGCACCCAGGGTCTTCACAAAATGCCTGGCACCAGTAATTGCATACTGCAGGCAAAGAGGAATCCAAATATACCCATACCTGGACGACTGCCTTATTCAAGCAGAAAGCAAGGACATACTTTTAAAGCATCTGGCGTTTGTCAAACACCTATTAAGTTGCCTAGGGTACACAGTAAACGAAAAGAAATCAAAACTAGTGCCCTCACGAGACATAATATTTCTGGGTACCAGCTTAAATGCAACAGCCCAGATGGCTTATCTCACGCTAGACAAGCAAGAACAACTGACTCAATACTTCAAAATGATGGCAACAAAGACCCAACTCCCTGCAAGAAAAATTCTGCAGACCTTGGGATTCATGGCATTTTGCATACTACTAATACCATTTGCAAAACTGCATATGAGGAAATTACAATGGTTCCTGAAAAGCGTATGGACTCAACACAGCCACAGCTTGGAAACAACAATACCACTCATTCCCAGTCTTCAACAGGAGTTTCTGTGGTGGGCTCAGGCATGTCACCTCAACAAGAGTCAGCCTTTTACCTTACCCACAGTCAGGCAAACTATAACAGATGCATCGGATTATGTCTGGGGAGCACACATGGCATGACAGGGCATTCAGGGCAAATGGTCTACAGATCAAAGGTGTCTGCATATCAATCAGAGATGCTAGCTGTACAAAATGCCTTCAAGGACCTCCTGCATCCAGGACAACAACTAATAAAGACAGACAAGACCACAGTGATGTGGTACATAAACAAGCAAAGGGGCACACACTCCTACCCCCTATGCAGGCAAGCAATGACCTTGTGGAACACAGCACTGACCTACCAAGTTCAACTACAAGCACAATTCCTGCCAGGGAAGAAAGCATACAATCTAAGCAGAAACATCATGGATCCTCACGAGTGGCAACTAGATCCACAAGTATTCGCAATGATAACTCAAAAATGGGAGTGCCCAGACATAGATCTGTTTGCCAATCCCCAAAACTACCAACTTTGGAAATTTTGCACAAGGACATACCACCCACTAGCTTGGAAAGTGGACGCCCTCTCATTCAGTTGGAAAACATCAACAGTGTATGCCTTTCCTCCACTGCCTCTTCTAGCAAAGGTGCTGCTGAAAGCCAGATTAGAGAGGCCACAAATGATGCTCATTGCTCCAGACTGGCCACGCCAACACTGGTATCCAATACTAAGGAACAAGGCTCAAGGCCCACCATGGATTTTGCCTCAAATTTCTCACCTGCTCACTCAGCAAAACAATCCGATTCTACACAGCCAGCTCAAGACTTTAAATCTGGCTGCATGGCAAATTACCTAAGCAACCAGTCAACACTTCTCTCTCAAGCAGTTATGGATGTCATTCTGGAGGCCAGGGGGCCCGGAGGCCCAGCACCAGGAAAACCTATTCAGACAAATGGAAAAGATTTTGCGCCTGGAACCGGGCTAAAGGCCAAAATCCCCTTGTTACAAATATTCCTCAGATTCTACAATATTTAACTGGGATGTTGCACAAAGGACTTTCTTTTTCATCTATTAAGATCCATGCCTCAGCGATTTCAGCTCACTACAACATGGATCCTCTTATGTTTTCACATCCACTACTAAGACAGTACCTCAGAGGGGCTAAGAACATAAGACCGCCCCGGAGAGCACCAACACCAACTTGGGATCTCAACTTTGTTCAGGAAAAGCTTACACCGCCGCCCTTTGAACCAGCTTTTACAGCTGATTTACAGTTTCTATCATGGAAAATTGCTCTGCTCCTAGCAATAACTTCAGCACAAAGAGTCTCAGAGCTACAGGCCCTAATGGCAGTGGAGCCTTTCATCATTTTTCATCAAGACAGTCTCTCTACGAACTAACCCTAACTTTATGCCAAAGGTGGTATCCAGTGTGGCCCTAAACCAAACCATTCATTTGCCCACCTTTTTCCCATACCCCCAGAACAAAGGAGAAAGGCTCCTACACTCTTTGGACATTCACAGGCAATTACATTGCTACTTGGATAAAACTAAGGCTTTCAGAAAATCTGACCAGCTCTTTGTATCCTCTGCTGCAGGATCACAAGGAAAAGCCATCGCAAAACAGACCATTTCAAAATGGATAGGGCATTGTATCCGTTTCTACTACACACATCATGGGAAACCTGTACTTGCTAGCATTAGGTCCCATTCCACCAGGGCTACAGCTACATCAACAGCCTTTCTCAGAGGGGTACCAACCAAGGATATTTTGGAGGCTGTAACTTGGAGTTCAGTGCACACCTTCCCGAAGCACTATCACTTACCTCTATACTCAAAAACCAGAGCTGGCTTTGCCACTGCAGTTCTGCAGGGCCTACTAGCTTCTCCAAACCCTGTTTAGTTCCACCGGCCATCCTTAGCTTTGGGATTCAACCCAAGTATGATGACTGCAGCAGTGTAACAGGATGAACATTGTGCAGTTTTGTACCTACCATAAATGTAGATGTTCGAGTGTTCACACTGCTGCAGTCCAGGTTACCCCTCCCTCCATCCCCTCTGACCTAGCTGAACTTTTCCATACCTTTCTATCTGGTACAACCTTTGTGGTGTATTTGCTTGTAACCGAAGGTATTCCCTTTATTTCCTTTACATGTTTAATTAGCAATATGTATTGCCTACCTACTTGGGGGCACCTGACATCTGGGGCAAGAAAAACTGAAGAAAATGGTGTTGGATGCCTCTTGTATACCCCTGGCGCACTGATGTCAGGGAAGAAGCGACGGCGACCGACGCCGGACAAAGACTTGGAACTCTGGCTGACTGCGGAACCGCCTGACGACAGGGTAACCCAAGTGTGAGGACTGCAGCAGTGTGAACACTCGAACATCTACATTTATGGTAGGTACAAAACTGTACTGTATTGGGCCTACGGAAACTACTCCCTCAGATGGTTCCGGAGCCACTGAGCAGGCATCTGCTTCTGAGGGTGTTTTCAGACCTACACAGCTTTCTATCAAGACCACTTCAGCAACCAAGACAAAGTCTAAAACACCTTTAAAGACAAGAAACAAGTACAGCTTTCTCCAGGACAGTCATCCATGCCTAAGAAATGGATGCTTAAAATGGCCGAGGACCTAATTACTTTAATCAGGGGTTTCCATACCCCTCCTGATAAAAGGCCTAGGCAAGACACTGACTATGATTCCTCTGATCAGGTTTCTATTTCATCTGTTTCCTCTTCAGAACAGTGATATTCTCTTCCTCCCTATGAGGACTTTGATGCTGAAGAATCTATCCCTTCAGCCTCTCCTCCTGAGGACTATTGTTTTGGGGAAACCCTGCACACCATGAGGGAGCATTTCCACTGGGAGAGCCAAGATTATTCAGAATCCAAGAAAAGGCTCAGAGATTTTCTTTTATTGCCCCAACACAGACCTCTTGCTATTCCTCCTGTGCTAGACATTGTAGATGTATTTTATGAGTCCAGTCCGTCTCCTGATTCTTTACCCCCTGCACCAGTTAAGCCAGATAGGTATTACAGGGTTCCAGATTCACATAAATTTCTTTATAAAAACCCTGCTGCTGACCCAGAATCTATATCTCGGGGTCCCAAAGGGGTCAAGGCTTCCACTGCATAAAAACCTGTTCCCTCTGATAGGGATTCTAGAGCACTGGACATATGGGGGGAAAAAAGTTTACATCTCTGCTACTTTAGCTATAAGGGCTTTAAACTGCCAGTTTCACATGTTTAAATATCATCAGTACCTAATGTCTCTGCTAAAACAGAAAATGCTGACAAACTCTGAATGTTCTGAAAACAAGGAAATGCAGGATCTATTGCATGCAGCTGAACAAGTGGGAAAACATACTTTGCAATGTGATTTTGATTCACTAGAAGCTTCTTGCAGGGCCACAGTTACAGGCTCTGTCATTCGAAGGCATGCTTGGTTGAAGGAACAGAGTCTGCCTGATCATGTTAAAGCAAAGTTATTGGATGCTCCATTACAGCATGATACTTTGTTTGGTGTTGAGGCAGAAGGTGTTAAAGAAAATGGAGGCTAAAGTGAAATCAGTGCAGATAGTAAAGGATTTCTTACAGGTTCAGACACCCAGATTTAGCAGGAGCTGGCCTAAGAATTGGTCCTTTCCAGTGTCAGGCCACAGACGCAGATACAGACGCCCTAGAGGCAGATCTCAGGCCCACGGCACATACAGGCCTAAACAATGGGGTGCTCCTACCTCCAAAAGCGGAGAAGACAAATTACAACCTTATAGGAAACTGTCCCAATGACTTCCCACTGCTAATGCCAAGCACTTACTTTTTGGCAGCACCCTTAGGGGGAAAGCTAGCACTTTTCTCACAAAATTGGTACATTATTACCCAGGACAAATGGGTACTGAATATAGTTTCTCAGGGCTACAGGTTCCACTTTCACACCCTTCCAAAGGCAAAAAGTATGCCAGACCTGCCACACCATCAATGGGCAGAGGCACAAAAGCAAATTTCATCTCATGGACATGAGGGCTATTCAAAGAGTACCACAGCAAGAGCAGGGGCAAGGATTTTACTCAAGATTTTCCTTGGTACCCAGAAAGGACAAAGTCTGGAGACCGGTACTGGACCTGTCTATTCTAAATACTTTTCTGGAAGTTCCAAAGTTCAAAATGTTGACACTGCAGCAACTTCTGCCCATGCTGGGCAAAAAAGCTTGGCTCGTAACTTTGGATCTCAAAGGGGCATACCTGCATGTCCCAATCTGACAATCTTCCAGAAGATACCTCAGATTCATAGCTGGCTGAATGCATTACCAATTCTCTGCACTGCCCTTTGGCTTATCTACTGCACCCAGGGTCTTCACAAAATGCCTGGCACCAGTAATTGCATTTTGCAGACAAAATATATCCCTACTTGGACGACTGCCTTATTCAAGCAGAGAGCAAGGACATGTTACTAAAGCATCTGGCGTTTGTAAAAGAATTACTAATTTGCCTAGGGTACACAGTAAATGAAAAGAAATCAAAACTAGTGCCCTCTCGAGAGATTCCTGGGTGCAAGCTTAAATATAACTGCCCAGATGGCTTATCTCACTTTAGACAAGCAAAGGCAACTGACTCATTACTTTCAAATGATGGCAACAAAGACCCAGCTCCCTGCACGAAAAATTCTGCAGGCTTTGGGCTTCATGGCATCTTGCATCCTGCTAATTCCATATGCAAGACTGCATATGAGGAAGCTACAATGGTACCTAAAAAGTGTTTGGACTCAACATTGCCACAGCCTGGAAATAATAATAACTCTTATTCCCTGCCTGCAACAGGAGTTTCGATGGTGGGCTCTGGCCTGTCACCACAACAAGGGCAGCCTTTCACTTTACCTACTGCCAGGCAGACACTAACAGATGCATCGGATTATGCCTGGGGGGCACACATGGCAGGAAAATGTATTCAGGGCACGTGGCCCACTGACCAAATGCATCTTCACATCAATCAAAAAGAGATGCTAGCTGTACAGAATGCCCTGACAGCCTTCAAGGATCTACTACATCCAGGGCAACTATTACTAAAGACAGACAATACTACAGTTATGTGGTACATAAGCAAGGGGCACACATTCCTACCCCCTCTGCAGGCAAGCCATGACTTTGTGGAACACAGCACTGACCTATCAAGTACATCTGCAGGCACAATTCCTGCCAGAAAAGAAAAATACTTTGCCAGATGAACTAAGCAGAAACCTCATGGACCCACACGAGTGGAAACTGAATGCACAGGTTTTCAGCATGATAACAAGGAAATGGGGATGCCCAGACATAGATCTCTTTGCCTCCCCTCACAACTACCAACTACAGAGATTCTGCACAAGGACATATCACTCACAAGCATGGAAAGTGGATGCTCTATCTTTCAGCTGGAAAACCCTAACAGTTTATGCGTTTCCACCACTGCCTCTCCTTCCCAAGGTGCTCCTAAAAGTCAGACAAGAGAAGCCAAAAATGATTTTGATTGCCCCAGACTGGCCACGCCAGCACTGGTACCCAATCCTAAAGAGCTTGTCTCAAGGCCCAGCCTGGACATTACCTCTAATTCCTCATCTTCTGAGTCAGCAAAACAATCGGATCCTGCACAGCCAACTCAGAACCTTAAATCTGGCTGCATGGCGGATAAGATAGCCACTCAGAACACACCTCTCTCTCAAGCTGTTATGGATGTCATTTTGGAAGCCAGGAGGCCCAGCACCAGGAAATCTTATGCAGAAAAATGGAAGAGATTCTGTGCTTGGAACCAGGCACAAGGAATTGAACCACTTGTTCCAAATATTCCTCAGATTTTACAATACCTATCTGAGATGCTGGACAAAGGCCTATCCTTCTCAATTAAGATCCATGCCTCTGCCATTTCAGCTCATTGCAATACGGAACCTCCTATTTTTCTCTCATCCTCTGATAAGACAGTACCTCAGTGGGGCAAAAAACATAAGACCCCCAAGGAGAGCACCGATACCTATGTGGGACCTCAACTTTGTCTTAGAAAAGCTCACACTACCTCTTTTTGAGCCAGCCAATACAGCTGACATAAATTTTTTATCATGGAAAACTGCTCTGCTCCTAGCAATAACTTCAGCAAGAAGAGTCTCAGAGTTACAGGCATTAATGGCAGTGGAACCTTTTATCATTTTTCATCTGGACAGGGTTTCTCTAAGGACAAACCCAACATTTATGCCAAAGGTAGTATCCATTGTGGATCTTAACCAAACCATTCTTTTGCCAACATTTTATCCAAATCCCCAGAATAAAGGGGAGAGACTTCTGCACTCTTTGGACATACGCAGGCAGCTACGCTTCTACTTGGACAAAACAAAAGCTTTCAGAAAAACTGAGCAACTGTTTGTAGTATATGCTGCAGGATCACAAGGAAAGGCTGTCTCAAAGCAGACTAGTCCAAAATGGATAGGACACTGTATTAGTTTCTGCTATACACAGCATGGCAAGTCAGTACCTAAGAATATTAGGCCACATTCTACCAGGGCAGCAGCCACTTCAGCCTTTCTCAGAGGAGTACCAACCAAGGAAATTTTGGAGGCTGCAACTTGGAGTTCAGTGCACACTTTTACCAAACATTACCACTTACCTCTTCACTCTAAATCCAGAGCAGGCTTTGCCACTGCAGTTCTGCAGGGTCTCATAGCCACTGCTAATCCTATTTAGACCCAGCCGCCCTACCTCAGCTTTGGGATTCAACCCAAGTGTAATGACTGCAACAGTGAAACACTATGAACATAGTACAGTTGTGTACCTACCATAAATGTAGATGTTCGAGTGTATTCACTGTTGCAGTCCAGGTTACCCACCCTCCATCCCCCTTTCTTTGCTGGGACTTATCTATACTTCTCTATCCTATACAACCTGTGTGGTGTATTTGCTTGTAGATGAAGGTATTGTTTTTATTTTACTGTATGTTTTTATAAGCAATATGTATTGCCTACCTTCTTGGGGGCACCTGACATCTGTGGCAAAAAAAACTGAAGAAAATGGCGTCTGCTACATCTTGTATACCCCTGGCGCACTGACGTCAGGGAAGAGGCGACAGCAACAGACGCCGGACCAGGACTTTGGAATTCAGGCCGACTGAGGGTAGCCTGCCAGCAGGATAACCAAAGTGTAATGACTGCAACAGTGAATACACTCCAACATCTGCATTTATGGTAGGTACACAACTGTACTTTCTTGGTACCCAGAAAGGACAAGGCCTGGGGGCTAATACTGGATTTATCAATTTTGAACACATACCTGGGCATTCCAAAATTCAATATGCTGACTTTGCAGCAGCTTCTGTCCATGCTGGTCAAGAATGCTTGGCTGGTGACTTTAGACCTAAGAGGCATACCTGCATGTCCCAATAAGGCAATCGTGCAGAAGATACCTCAGATTCAAGGCTGGCTTAATGCATTACCAATTCTTTGCACTGCCCTTTGGCTCATCTACTGCGCCCAGGGTCTTTACAAAGTGCCTGGCACCAGTAATTGCATTTTGCAGACAAAGTATACAAATATATCCTTATTTGGACTTTCTCATTCAAGCAGAGAACAGGGACACTTTTCTTCGACACCTGGTGTTTGTGAAAAGGCTTCTAACATTGCCTAGGGTACACAATAAACAAAAAGAAATCACAACTGATACCCTGTCAAAAGGTAACATTCCCGGGTGCAAGCTTGAATACAACTGCCCGGATGGCTTAACTCACGCCAGACAAGCAAAGGCAACTGACTACTTACTTCAAACTGATGGCAACAAAAACCCAGTCTTCTGCAAGACAAATTCTGCAGGCTTGGGGCTTCATGGCATCCTACTGATTCCATATGCAAGACTGTATATGAGGAAACTTCAATGCTACCTAAAAAGTTTATGGTGTCAACATTCTCACAGTCTGGAAACAATGATTCCTCTCATTCCCTGCCTGCAACAGGAGTTTCTGTGCTGGGCAAAGCTATGTCACCAAAACCTGGGGCGGCCATTCACACTTCCCCCTGCCAGCCAAACCATAAGACGCATCAGATTGTTTGGGGGGGACCCCACATGGCAGGAAGATGCATTCAGGGCATATGGTCACCAAAACAAATGCATCTACATATAAACCAGAAAGAGATGCT
This sequence comes from Protopterus annectens, assembly GCF_019279795.1. Lineage (NCBI taxonomy): Eukaryota > Metazoa > Chordata > Ceratodontiformes > Protopteridae > Protopterus > Protopterus annectens. The sequence goes on along the minus strand of NC_056733.1, from coordinate 951,904,949 downwards.
AGCTGTTCAAAATGTCCTAACAGCCTTCAAGGACTTAATTCATCCAGGACAACTACTAATAAAGACGGACAACACCACAGTCATGTGGTATATAAACAAGCAAGGGGGCACACATTCATACCCCCTTTGCATATTAGCCATGGCACTGTGGAACACAGCTTTGACCTACCAAATACATCTTCAAGCTCAATTCCTGCCAGGAAAACAAAACAGTCTGGCAGACGATTTAAGCAGAAACCTTATGGATCCTCACGAGTGGAAACTAAATCCACAAGTCTTCAGCATGATAGCAGAGAAATGGGGGAGCCCAGACATAGATCTATTTGCTTCTCCTCAAAATTATCAATTGAAAAGATTCTGCACAGGGACTTATCAGAGACAAGCATGGAAAGTGGACGCCCTATTCAGTTGGAAAAACCTATCAGTTTATGCTTTCCCTCCGGTGCCTCTTCTCCCCAAAGTCCTCCTAAAAGTCACACAAGAGAAACCAAAGATGATACTAATTGCCCCAGACTGGCCCTGCCAATACTGGTACCCATTCCTAAGGAACTTGTCTCAATACCCAGCCTGGACCTTACATCAGACCACAACTACTGTCCACGCAAAACAATCAGATCCTGCACAATCCACTACAAACTCTGAACCTGGCAGCATGGCTGATCAGGTAGGCTTACAAACAATACCTCTTAGTAAAGCTGTGATGGATGTCATTTTGGAAGCCAGAAGGCCTAGTACTAGAAAATCTTATGCTGATAAATGGAAGAGATTCTGTGCTTGGATTCAAGCACAAGGAACTGATCCAGCAGAACCAAATTTTCCTCAGATTTTACAATACTTGACAGAGATGCTTGACAAAGAACCATCTTTTTCAGCAATTAAAATCCATGCCTCTGCCATTTCGGCTCATTACAATACTGAGCTACCAGTCTTTTCTCATCCTTTACTAAAGCAGTATCTCAGAGGAGCCAAAAATTTAAGGTCTCCTAGAAGATCACCATTGCCTGCATGGGACCTCAGTTATGTATTGGAAAAGCTCACCCTGCCTCCATTTGAACCAGCTGCTACCGCTGATACAAAGTTCTTATGGAAAACAGCTCTGCTACTAGCAATTACTTCAGCAAGAAGAGTTTCAGATTCACAGGCCCTCATGGCTGTAGAGCCTTTTGTTATATTTTACCCAGACAGGGTATCTCTGAGGACAAATCCTACTTTTATGCCTAAGGTGGTTTCCAGTGTGGCTCTTAACCAAGCAATTTATCTGCCAACCTTTTAGCCAAATCCACAGAACAAGGGGGAGAGAATTCTGCATTCCTTTGATGTACACAGACAGCTAAGATTCTACTTAAGCAGGACTAAAGCTCTAGGAAAAACTGAGCAATTACTAGTGACATATGCTGCAGGATCAGAAGGCAAGGCTATTTCAAAGCAGACAATTTCAAAGTGGATAAGCCACTGCATCCGTTTCTGCTGCTTACACCATGGTAAACCTGTGTCCAAGGGCATTAGGTCTCATTCTACCAGCGCTGCAGCTACTTCAGCAGCCTTTCTAAGGGGAGTACCAACCAAAGACATTCTAGAGGCTGCTACTTTGGGTTCTATTCACACATTTACAAAGCATTATCATTCGCCTCTCTACTCTAAATCCAGGGCAGGCTTTGTCACTGCAGTTCTGCAGGGCCTTATAGCCGCTCCTAATGCTGTTTAGCTCCAGCCTCCCAACCTTAGCTTTGGGATTCTACCCAAATGTAATGACTGCAACAGTGAAACACGAAGAACATAGTACAGTTGTGTACATTTACCATAAATGTAGATTTTCAAGCGTATTCACTGTTGCAGTCCAGGTTACCCTCCCGCCATCCCCCTGTCTTTCTGAAGTTTCTTTCCTTCTCTATCTTCTACAACCTATGTGGTGTATTTGCTTGTATGATGCATGTGTGTGTGTGTGTGTGTGTGTGTGTGTGTGTGTGTGTGTGTGTGTGTATAGATATAGATATAGATATAGATATAGATATAGATATAGATATAGATACATAGATAGATATATATAAATATTTATATATATCTATATATCTATATATATCTATCTATATATATATATATATATATATATATATATATATATATATATATATATATATATATATACACACATGTATTTTTTTTTTTTTTTTTTTTGCTACCTTTTGGGGCACCTGACATCGGGGCAAGAACTAAAGAAAATGGCGTCGGCTGCATGTTTTATACCCCTGACGACCTGACGTCATGGAAGAGGAGACAGCAACCGACGTAGGACCCAAGACTTTGGAATTCAGGCCGACTGAGGGCAACCTGCCAGCAGATTACTGAAATGTAATGACTGCAACAGTGAATACACTCTAACATCTACATTTATGGTAAGTGTACACAGCTGTATTTTGTTTTTCTGGCCATAGTCCACAGGTGGGTTACACCACAAATAGACCTGTTTGCCTAACCCCTGAACAGGCAACTTCCGAAGTTCTGTACCAGTGCTCCCAGCCCTTTAGCAAGGGCAACGGATGGCTTTTTCTCTCTCTTGGGTGGGTTTGATTCTGTGCGCCCCCCCCCCCCTTCCCACTCCTTCAGAAAGTCTAGATGAAAATTCAGCTTGGCAAATCAAAAATCTTGCTGGTTGACCCCCTTTTGGTCAAGACCGCACTGGTTTCTCCTCCTTCTGCATTTAGCCAGGTGCAGATATCACATGTTAGTCTGAGTGGACCTACTCACATAGGCCAAGGGATCCCTGATCCACTTCACCTGGAATCTCTGAACTCTAACCCAGTGGGTGATAGTTTGATCCCTTTCAGACAGTTATTCTGAGGAGGTGCTAAATGTCCTCCAGGCGGCCGGGAAACCCAATACTAGGACATCCTATCTGTCCAAGTGGAAAAGGTTCTCCATTTGGTGTCTTGGTGAATTATTGCATGTAGGGTTGGCATACTGCTCGATGTCCCGTTTTGCTGCTATTTCTGCATGTCTGCCTTTAGCACCACCACTTACTTCTAGACATCAAGTGAAGTTTTTCCTTGAGGGAGTTCTACACTTCAGGCCACCAAGGAGGCCAGCTCTTTCACCCTGGGCCTATACAAGCCTAGCCAAAAATGTACCCTGGCTTTCACCACCCAAGAAAATTATTTTCTTGTGCCCCTGTCGAGCAGAGCCACAGAGGTGATCCCTGGGGTGAATCTCCTATTTCCCATCCAATCATCAAGATTTTTCTTAAAGCGCTAATGAGGAGCTTTGTTTGATATAGCTAGGTAGTTTGTTCCAGAGTATGGGAAGTCTGTGGGACAGGAATCTATCCCTCCAGCATGTTCTGTTTATTGTAGTGACAAGGTTTAAGTCGTCAGAGCGTGTAGCTCGGAGGGATTGGGATTTTTTTAAGTGGAGCATGTCCAACAGCTCTGGGTTTGACATAGCTTTGTATGTTAGGCAGAGATCGCTTCTGAGTAGGCGATATGCGACAGAGTAAAGTTGGAGTTTTTTTAGATGGTCTGCATAGGGCATCTGTTTGAGGCCAGTAATCCTCTTTGTGAGGTATTTCTCCGGCCTTTCCAGTTGTAGATGTCTTGTGAGGTACATACCAAAAGGGGTGTTTTACTCTGTAATGGGTCTAATGAGGGACTAGTAGAGGGGAGCAGTGACCTCTTTTTTCCTGGATGAGAAACCTTTTGTGATGTGCCACGTAGAAGGATTTCCTGACTACTGTGGCGATGTGATTATCAAAGGAGAGACTACTGTCCACCTGTGTCCCAAGGTCTCATCACACTTTTGGAGCTATGTGGTAGCTCATGGGTACAGAGTTTTTACCAAAGGGGATGACCATGCACCTTTTGGCATTGAGCTTGAGGCCATGGCTCTGACACTAGGCATCTGTCTCAGTGAGGCCCTTTTGTATGATATCCTCATTTTTAGGAGTTTCATTTATGGCTCCTAGTTTGCAGTCATCTGCGGACTTCGTTAGCCAAAGGCCTTCTGTGTTAGCCTGTACTTCAGAAACGCAGATACCAAGCAGGAGAGGACCCAGGACTGAACCCTGTGGTACTCCACTTGTCACTGGTCTGAATTCGGATTTGGAGTCTGCAACTTGCACAGTGTGGGTTCTGTCAGTGATCCAGTTGGTAACCCATCTTGTGAAGATAGGAATTTATACCTAGTTTAGTGAGTTTATAATTCCAGGGTGGGGGGTGGTGTCAAAAGCCTTGGCGAGATCTAGATAGGCTGTGTGAACCACCTTACCCTCGTCTGCGGCTTTGGTGACTGCTTCAAAGAAGTCAATCAGGTTTACGAGACTTGATCTGCCTTTTACAAACCGGAACTGGGTGGGGTTCAAAGTCTGGAGATTACCAGTGTCTTTGTAAGTTCCATGATGATATGTCCCATGGGCTTGCAGACCAGGCTCATTAGGCTAATGGGGCTGTAGTTTTTGGGGTCTGTGGTGGCTCCCCCTTTGTGGAGTGGGATAACCATTGCTGTGTGCCATTCAGTGGGCACAAAGCCTGAGATGAGGCTATGATTGAACATGGTCTTTAGGTGGGGTGCCAGTTTATTGTGTAGTTCATGTAGAACGCAGCTTGGGATGTTGTCAGGCCCCATGGATGCTGTGTTCTTGGCTTTGGAGAGTGTTTTTTCCTGTGCAGCCGTGATTACAGGAACTTTGCATTCTTATGGTATAGAGATAGGTTCAGTGCTAACTTTACCCCCCCCCCCCAACACCCCGTAAAGGGCCCATCTGCCAGGATGTTGGCAATATCAGTTGGTTCTGTATATTTAGTGCCATTGCGCTGTAACTCAGAGCACGTCTGAGTGTTGCCATTGAGGTTCTTGAAATAGCTATAGAATACTTTGTGGTTGTCTTTAGAGTCAGTGGTGATTTTGTTTTCATAACTAGCTTTGGTGGATTTTATGAGGGATCTCTGCTTCTTACTGAGGCTGACCAGGGAGTTCTTCCAGTCATGGGATTTTACACTTTTTTTTTTTTTTTGCAACAGTCTCATTCTTCTGTGTAGAGTTTTATGGCAGGGGGCCACCAGATTGGCTTCCTTTTTTTGGAGGATAGTATCTCGGTTCTGTTAGGAATAACACGATCCATGCACTCTTGTAAGCGCTTATAAAGTGCATTTGTGTAGGATTCAGCAGTCGTACCTCTATTGTCCGTCTGCATGGGAGTTGTGAAGTTTGTCACTTCTGTCTTAAGCATGAAGTTGGCTTTGGATAAATTTTTTACGGTGGTTTCCCTAATGGGGGCAGGATGTGGATGTCTAGGCCGATTAGCTTGTGGTCAGATCTGATCAATGAGGATTTGACCTCTGGTGTGGAACACCAGTCGCCCATGTTGGTAATGACCAGGTCTAGGATATTGCTGCCCTGGTGGGGGTGTGGATAAGTTGATCCAAGGCTCTGGAATTTATGAATTCCAGAAAACGTTGAGCAAAAGAGTTTGTACAAGAGTAGTTTTCCCAGTTAATGGTGGGGTAGTTGAAATCGCCCATTATTAGGGTGTTGGGTTGTACCCTAATATTTTCCAGTGCATCAAGAATGAGGAGTGGGAATCCTGGGGCATAGTGGGGGATCTGTAGCAAGTTACAATTTGGATTGCGGTCTTGCCCAGAGTTAGTTGCACTTGGATAGTCTGGGATGCATTATGCTGAGCAACTGGCCTGGAGGTGTGGAATATCCCTAATGAATATGGACACACCTCCACCTTTAGTGTTTTGGTCCAGGTTAGATGGTCGAAAGGTGTGGTATGAATTGTAGCCTGGTAATGCAGGGGGTGCTGTCTAAAGCCTTGAACCAGCTCTGTCACTACACAGATGTCGATGTTCTCCATTTTAAGTAGTGTCTCGAGTTAGACTTCTAGCATTGAGTAGCATTACCCTCAGATTTTGCTTGCTTGTACCTGTTACAGTGGTGAATTTGTCATTTGAACCTTGCCTAAAAAAAAGGCACTATAGTGGTGGCAAGAGCCTTAGCCAGTATCCAGAATCCCAAGGGCGACAGGTGTAGGCTATCTCTGACGAAGCATCATGGTCTATCATGTCATCCCAGGCAGACAGATAGTGGATCCCCTTAGAATGACACCAGAAGCTTAGCCAATTGTTGGTCAGTCATTTTGTCCTTGTACTGTGGTATCATTCTCGGTGATGGCAGGATACTACTCAGGGCTAGGATCATACCTACCTGGGCTACAAGATTGGAGATCTTTTCCACGTCTCTTTTCATGTAGTCCAGGGAGGTGCGTTTCAGGTCAGTCCCACCAATATGGACAATGACAAAGTCATATTTTTACTTGTGGAGTGACCCGAGTGTGTGTGTGTTATATAGCGGATCCTGGCACCTGACAGTAACTTTCTCCTTGTTTAGCCTGGTGAGTGGAACATCAGTGTGCCTGACTAGAGAGTCAACTTTGACTAGAGTTTTGAGTACGTTGTTATGCCTTATGGGCTGTGGTTGAGTGGCACACTGAGTTTGTGGGCTGTCATTTGGGTTGTGTTGGGGTGTGGAGTTTGCATGTTTCTGCTTTGGAGGTCTCTGTTGCTTGAGCAGATTTTTATTGAGAGCCTCTGTGAATGTAGGTGTGTATGTATGTTGTGTTGCTATGTGTGAGATATTCATCGTGTTTCACTGTTGCAGTCATTTACAATTAGTTTATCCTGCTGGCAGGCTACCCGCAGTCGGCATGAATTCCAAAATCCTGGTCCGGCGTCTGTTGCTGTCGCCTCCTCCCTGATGTCAGTGCGCCAGGGGTATAAAAGATGCACCCAACGCCATTTTCTTTAGTCTTTCTTGCTGCGCGGTGCCCGAAGCAAAAGCAGTTCACAAGTGCCAGTCGGCAGACTCCTGGGATTTTCAAGTTCGAATTTCAGATCCGAAGTCTTCATTAAAGCTAAGTACCCCATTGGGGAAACTTTTTTCTTGCTCCAGACCGATGTTAGAAAAAGTTAATTGTATTTCTTGTGGGAAGCAAATACCTCATAAGGATTTTCGTTCTTACTATATTCCTTGCCTAGGCCCTGACCACGACGTTGCTAGTTGTCGGTTTTGTGCTAGATTTAAACCAACGCACTATTAAGCGTCAGTACGATTTTGCATTTCATTATTTTGGCAGAAGATTTAATTATATAATGCCATTGGGACAGTCAACTACCAGAATTTATAAAAAGCGCAAAGGCAAAAGGACAGGCATCCAAGGTCCAAAACAGACGAGGCTTCAGCTAGGCCAGTCACCAGTTGCCGGTTCTCAGTGAGGCGCTTTCGCAGCCCCTGACGCCCACTGCCTTAGAGACACAGGCTGCTTCCAACTCCCATGTGGAGCTGACTAGGCCGCTGGAAACTCAACGTATTGGACCCTTGGAAACTTTTCCCTCAGATGGGTCCGGAGCTGCTGAGCAGGCATCGGCTTCTGAGGGTGTGTTCAGACCTACACAGTTATATGTGAAAACGACTTCAGCTTCAAAGGCAAAGACTAAAGCACCTCTACAGGCAAAGAAACCAGTACAACATTCTCCTGGACAGGCCTCCATTCCTAAAAAACAGATGCTTAAAATGGCCAAAGACCTAATTACTTTGATTAGATCCCCCTCCTGATAAGAGAGCTAGGCAAGAGACAGAATATGAATCTTCAGATCAGGTTTCCATTTCCTCTGATTCCTCTTCTGAACAGGAATACTCTCTTCCTCGCTCTGAGGATTCTGATGCTGAAGAATCTATCCCTTCAGCCTCTCCTCCTGAGGATTATTCTTTTGGGGAGACCCTGCATACTATGAGGGAGCATTTCCATTGGGAGAGCCAAGATCACTTAGAATCTAAGAAAAGGCTGAGGGATTTTATTTTACTGCCTCACCACAGGCCCCTTGCTATTCCTCCTGTTTTAGACATTGTAGATAATGTATTTAGAGTCCAGTCTCACTCCTGACTCTTTACCACCAGCTCCTGTTAAGCCATACAGATACTATAGGGGTCCTGATTCTCATAAATTTCTTTATTAAAAACCCTCTGCTGACCCAGAAACTAAATCTCAGGGTCCCAAAGGGGTCAAGACATCCACTGCAAAAATCCCTATTCCCTCTGATGGGGATTCAAGGGCCCTGGACAGATGGGGGAAAAAGATTTACACTTCTGCTACCTTGGCTGTTAGGGCCTTAAATTGTCAGTTTCATATGCTTAAATATCAACAATATCTTATGTCACTAAAACAGAAAATGTTGACTAATTCTGAATGTGCAGAAAACAAAGAAATGCAGGATGTTATGTAGTCCTATCTCGACTACGTTCTTACTCGTGGGTTCGAAGCCAAATATCTGCTCCGACTCTGCCAACTTTGCTAGCTTAAAGTCTTTCATTGGCTGGGCTAAGCAGGGTATCCCATGGTGCACTGCTCAACATCCCCATCTCGTTTGCCGGTCGTGTAGCTCTGACGTGGTCTCGCTGTGGCCAAGTACCTTTTTTCTTGTATTGAGAAAATTTTTTGTCATAAACAAAAAGCTATTTTCATAGCTATTGTCTTTGTGTTTAAGTTGCTAGTGTGTTAGTTTTTGTGAGTATCCCTCTAACTGTTCCCTCGGGCTAGGCCCATTTTAGTTAGAGGACCTAGCCCTTTCGTCCACCGTTTGCCTAACCATTTAAATTAGAGGTTTGGTTTCTCCCCTAGATGGTCATTAACCGTTTAAGTTAGAGGTTTCTGACATCGTTGGTCTCACTGTGTACCCAGTGTGTGTCTATACTGTTTTCGTATATCTGGTTCCCGCATTTTTGTGCTGTTGGGCGTCTGTGAACTTCTTGTCAGTTTTTCTAGGTTAAGTTGTGGTGTTTGTTGTGAAGAATGTCCAAGAAGTCCAAAGAGCACAAACCTTTGGGTTTCAAAAAGTGCTCTAAATGCGGGTACAAAATGTCCATCATCGATGGACATTCTGTGTCTATTGCCTGGGAGCCATTCATCTGCAGGAGTCCTGCAGTTTTTGTCATGCTTTCAGTCCCAGAGTGCTCCAAGAGAGCAAGAATAAGCTGATCTTAAAGAGACTGTTGAAACAGTCTTTCGAAGAGGATTTGGATTCTTCTCCCAGTGTTAAAAATCTAAGTCATCCAAGTCTAAGTAAAGATCTCCGGCTGCGTCAGCTTCATCGGAGCCTCCGGAGAAAGTCTCAAAAATTGCATAGACTTCCTCGGCTCCACTGTCCTCGGGGCCGCAGGAGGTTTCGGTGTTGATGGAACCGGCGTAGTCTCCAATTATTTTGGAACCTCTTCAGATCCTCCAGGACCCTTTCGGATATGGATGTTGATAGGGTGGTCCAGAGGCTCCTCCAGTCGCCAGTTTTGGCTAAATTGTTTTCGGCTCTGGCCCAGTCTGCTCCGGAGCTCGTCCTGACCCCTTCTTCGATCATTCCTCTGAGCGCATCTCTGTCTTCGGACCCGGAGTGTCCCACGCCATGTGATGTTCCTAGGCCGGTTCCGATGGCCCCCTCCGGCTCCATTGGTACCGACATCGGCTCTGTCCTCGGGGTTCGGGACTCTGGATTCTTCGGTCGGGCCCGAGGGGGACATATCTGGACATATTTCGGTTCAGAGTCTCCCTCTGTGCATCAGCTCGGGGTATTCAGACTCTTGTCATGGTCTCCGAGGCTGGCCGGTCCTCGGACTCTGGGGGGCCGGCCTTTGAGACCATGCGGACTGCGCTGGCTAGATCATCAGCTACATCAGGCGGATCGGTCACTCTGTCCCCCACCACTCTGGTGAGAGCCTCTGATCACCACCCATCCATGGACAGCAGAGCACCAGGCCCTAGGGATACCCCCACAAGTGGTCCCCAACTTCCTGAGGGCCCTTCAGAGTTCGTGCCTGAGGAGCCCCCTAGAATGAAAACATGCAAGAGGAAACAGACTCCCAGGGCGAGTCTCACTTCTGATACTGACCTCGAGGAATAGGAAGGGTCCCCCAAGTCATCCTCTGTTTCCTTCTCCGATATCCTGGTGATACTGAAGCACAGAGGTGACTGGCCATCCAAAGCCCCTTCCAAGGAGGAGTCTGTATTCCTTAAGACCTTTGGTGCTCAGCCTTCCACCTCCTGGGTGTCCCCAACCTTCGAGCGCCTAGATTTGATCTGTCGAAGGGTGTGGGAAAACCCTGATTCTATGGAGCCCGTACCCAGGCATCCCAACAAGTTTCTCTCTACTCCCCAGGGTAAGGAGTTTCTGACCAAAGGAGTCCCTGTAGATGCCATGGTGGTGGCGGCAGCGACCACTCAGGAGGAAGTAGCAGAGACCTCTTCCTCAGTCCATCCTCCTAACAAGGAGTCTAGGACTATGGACCGGTACGGGAAGCATACCCTTTCATCAGCAACCTTTACCTTACGGTCGCTGAACTATCTGTCTCATTTCACTCTGCTCCAGAGCGATCTCCTCAAGGAGCTAGGAGATGCTCTTGCAGGTAACGTCCCTGAGGCAGTGGCTCAGACTGTTAACGCCCAGGTGTCTACCCTCAATTCCATTGTCAACTTCTCCATGCGGCTCATTTTGTATGTAGCTGAGGGAGCGAGTAGGGCAGCAATCTCAGGGGTCGCCCTTAGAAGGCAAGCCTGGCTGCGCCTTTGTCACTTCGCCGAGGCCTTCAAGTCTTCCTTCACAGATGCCCCTTTCGATGGTTCCTCCTTGTTCAGAACAAAGTGAAAGACACCCTCAGCAGGTGCGAGCAAGAGGGAAAGACCCTGTCTGCCGTAGGGGTCCATTTTTCCCTTCCTTCTAGGCCTTACCCCAAGGCTCAGCGAGGCGGGAAGATGTGGTTCAAGAAATCAGAGGTTTTTTCCTGCCGCACATGGTGAGTTCCCCTCCAGAAGTAGAGGAGGTTATTCAGGGAGACGCCTCCCTAGGGGACAGAGGGGGCCCCCGCAATTCGGAGACCGCGATTCCTTTCGCAGCTCCCCCCTACTCTCATTTCTGAAGGAGTGCCCGACTGTTTGTTTTTATCTGGAGTCAGTCGGGGGTCGACTTTCGTTATATCCGGAAGCCTGGGAAAGCATCACTCAGGACCGATGGGTATTACGAATAATTTCCGGAGGTTATCTCATCCCGTTCACATCAGACCCTCATTCAGTCAGACGAATCCCAGATGTTCCACCCAGTCAAAGGGATCAAGCAGCCTCAGAGGTTTCAAAGCTGCTAGAAAAAGGAGCCATCCAGCATGTCCCCTTAGACCAAATCGGATTAGGGACTTAGTCAAGATTCTTTTTGGTGCCGAAAAGAACAGGGGGACCTGAGACCCATATTGGATCTCAGCCAACTGAACAACTATGTACAGAAGTCCAAGTTCCGTATGGTCACATTACAATCGATTCTCCCATTGTTGGGAGAGGAGAGATATAGATGTGCTTCATCGACCTCAAGGATGCTTACTACCATATCAAAATGGACAGGGCATCCAGGAGTCATCAACGCTTCCGGCTGGGAGCCAGTCATTTCCAGTTTCGAGCCCTGCCCTTTGGTCTCACCACAGCCCCCAGGGTGTTCAAATGTATGGCGGTGGTGACTGCTCACTTGAGACGTCAGGGATTCCAGGTGTTTCCGTATCCGGACTGGCTCCTTACTGCCCCCACCAGGCATCAACTGGTCCAAACCAGGGACGCTACCATCACCTTACGTCAAAAGTTGGGCATAACACTAAATTGGGAAAAATCTGCTTTGTTGCCCTCGCAGCATGTCACCTTTATAGGTGCAGAACTAGACACCATTCAAATGCGAGCGTTTTTACCGCAGGAGAGGATCAGAGTCTTACAACAACAGATGCACATCCTGATGCCCCTGAGGAAAGCAAAGGCAAGATGGATTCTCCTATTCCTGGGGACCATGACAGCAACGATTATGTTGGTCCCTCTAGCGAGATTGCACATGAGACTTCTTCAATGTCTTCTCTTTGTTCAATGGTCTCTCCAAAAATTTCCTCTGTCCCACCCCATTTTGCTCATGGACAGGTGCAAACAAGATCTGGGGAAGGCCCTTCGTTCCACCCATCCTGGTTGCCACAGTGACCACGGACGCCTCCTAGATGGGGTGGGGGGGCATTATCTTGGCAGGACAGTCCAAGGCACATGGTAAGATCACGAGATACATCTGCACATCAACGTCCTAGAGATGAGAGCAGTGCTACTTGCGTTGCAGGTACTTCAGAGCTTTCTACCTCTGGGGAAGATTATAATACACTCGGACAACATGTCAGTAGTGTGGTATCTAAACAAGCAAGGGGGAACAAGGTCTTACCCCCTGTGCAGAGAGGCCATGCGAGTGTGGCAGTGGGCCGTAACTTCCCAAAGGTTTCTGGTGGCAACGCACATTCCGGTTAAGTCCAGCGTTATTGCGGACAGGCTAAGTAGACCCATTCTGATGCCTTACGAGTGGGTCCCTGAATAGCCTAGTTGCAGAACGAATCTTCATCAGATGGGGGTCAGCCTTGCTGCGACCTTTTTGCCAGCCCCCTCAATGCTAAATGCAGCAGCTACTTCGCACTAATCCCCCCACAGGGGAAGTCACCCAGTGATGCTCTAGTTAACGATTGGCCCTCCGGTCTGCTTTATGCTTTCCCTCCGTTTCCCTTGCTATCAAAGGTGATTCAGAAAGCACAATCCTTGGGAAGCAGAATGATTCTGATTGCGCCACACTGGCCTCGTCAAGTCTGGTTCCCCTTTCTTCAACCATACATTGTGGACACTCCTTGGATTCTGGGCCCTCAACCAAATTTACTGACACACATGGTCGGGACAGTTCCACCTCTCTCCGTTAACCCTCTGGTTGACAGCCTGGCTGCTCTACTTCCATCGTTAGTTAGGCGTCATAATTTTTCACCGGCAGTGGTTCACATCTTATCCTCTTCTCATAAACAATCTGCTAGGAGGATTTATTCTAGCAAATGGAAGAGGTTTTCTATTTGGGCATATACCCAAGGAATTGATCCTTACACAGCTCCAATTGCTTCAGTCTTGGAGTTTTTGTCACTGCTTTTCCATCAGGGTTCCGCATCAGCTACCATCAAATTTCAGTTGCAGCGATCTCTAATTTTCATGTGACTAATGAGCCTAGTCTCATGGCTCATAGACTCTGCAAGGCTTCCATGAAGGGTACTCTGTTCTCCGTCATCCGGTCTCTGAACCCATCATGCCCTGGGATCTCAATTTTGTTCTACAAGCCCTCGCTTTAACCTTTCGAGCCTGCAGGCTACCTGTGAATTGAAATTCTTGACCTGGAAAACAGCCTTCTTAATAGCAATCACTTCAGCAAGGCGAGTTTCAGAAATTCAGGCTCTTTCCATCAAATCTCCTTACTTAATCTTCCATAAGGACAGAGTTTCTCTTAGACCGCACCCTTCTTTCCTTCCCAAAGTGTCTTCTGTGTCTAATGTTAATCAATCCATTGAGTTGCCTGTATTATTCCCTCATTTTTCAAACAAGGCAGAATTTAAATTTCATCAACTGGGATGTACACAGACAGTTACGTTTCTATCTGCACTGAACAAATGTTATCTGGAAGTCTGAGCAATTTGTCTCCTTTTCGATAAACAAAATTGGGTCCCCGGTCTCCAAACTCACCATTTCCAGATGGATATCTAGTTGCATCTCTTTCGTCTACCACGCAGGAGGAAAAGATCTGCCATTTCCGGTCAAGGCTCATTCTACTCGGGCTGTTTCTACATCCACAGCCTATCGAGCCAGATTGTTGATGGATGATATATGTGCTGCAGCTACTTGGGCTTCCCCTCACACATTTATTTCTCATTACAAATTGGACGTGGTTTCCAGGGGCAGGTCGTCCTTTCGCTCCACAGTACTCATGAGTATCTTCCCATGAGCCAGCCAGGATGTAGGTGCTAGGGACGCTGTCCCACGGGTAAGAATGTAGGCGAGATAGAACTGCATAACATCAAGAAGTTATGTACTCACCATAACGTTCGATGTATGTAGTCCATCTCACCTCACATTCTTACTTACCCTCCCACCTTTCCCCCTTCCTGGAGGATCTGGAGGTTAGGTTGTTTTTTTACAGAGTTCCCTTTACTTAAGCTTATTCTTTTTATCTGGATGTTGTGTATGCATGAGGTATGAATGACTAATGCAGCAAACTAGATCTGGGGATGTGGAGCAGTGCACCATGGGATACCTGCTTAGCCCAGCCAATGAAAGACTTCGAGCTAGAAAAGTTGGCAGAGTCGGAGCCGATATTCGGCTCCTAGCCCATGGGTAAGAATGCGAGGCGAGATGGACTACATACATCGAACGTTATGGTGAGTACATAACTTGATTTATTGCATGCAGTTGAACAAGTGGGAAAGCTTACTTTGCAATGTAGTTTTGATTCTCTGGAGGCCTCCTGCAGGGCCGCTGTTACGGGTTCTGTCATTAGGAGGCATGCTTGGTTAAAGGAGCAGAATCTGCCTGATCATGTTAAAGCAAAATTATTAGATGCTCCATTACAGCATGATACCTTGTTTGGTGCTAAAGCAGAAGAGGTATTGAAGAAAATGGAGGACAAAGCTAAATCTATGCAAACAGTCAAGGATTTCTTACAGGTACAACCCCCCAGATTTAGCAGGAACTGGCCTGCAAAGAATTGGTCCTTTCCAGTGTCACAGGCCACAGAGGCAGGTACAGATGCCCCAGAGGCAGATCCCAGCCCCAGGGCTCATACAGGTCCAAACAGTGGTGTGCTTCTACCTCCAAAAGTGGAGAAGATAAATCTCAGCCATACAGGAAACAGTCTCAATGACTTCCCCCTGCCAGCACCAAGCACTTATCTTCTGGCAGCTCCTTTAGGGGGGAAAACTAGCACTTTTTTCACAAAATTGGCACATGATCACCCAGGACAAATGGATACTGAATATAGTGTCAAAAGGCTACAGGTTCCATTTTCACACCCTGCTAAGGGCAAACGGAATGCCAGACCCTGCCACACAATCAATGGGCAGTAACACAAAAACAATTTTCATCCCTCATGGACATGAGCCATTCAGCGAGTACACAGCAAGAGCAGGGACTAAGATTTTACTCAAGACTGTTCTTGGTGCCCAGAAAGGACAATGCCTGGAGACCAATACTGGACCTGTCTATTCTAAACACATTTCTGGATATTCAGAAATTCAAAATGTTGACTCTGCAGCAGCTTCCGCCCATGCTAGGCAAGAAGGCACGGCTTGTGACTTTAGACCTAAAAGAAGCAAACCTGCATGTCCCAATCAGACACTCCTGCAGAAGATACCTCAGATTTATAGCTGGCTCAATGCACTACCAATTCTCTGCACTGCCCTTTGGCTTATATACTGCGCCCAGGGTCTTCACAAAATGCCTGGCACCAGTAATTGCATTTTGCAGGCAAAGAGGAATACAAATATATCCTTACTTGGACAACTGCCTTATTCAAGCAGCGAACAAGGACATTCTACTACACCATCTGGCATTTGTAAAAAGATTACTAACATGCCTAAGGTACACAGTAAACGAAAAGAAATCAAAACTAGTACCCTCACAAGCGATAATATTCCTGGGTGCAAGCTTAAATGCAACTGCCCAGATGGCTGATCTCACACCAGACAGACAACTGACTACTTATTTCAAAATGTTGGCAACAAAGACCCAGTTATCTGCAAGAAAAATTCTGCAGGCATTGGGCTTCATGGCATCCTGCATTCTGCAAATTCCATATGCAAGACTGCATATGAGGAAACTACAATGGTATCTAAAAAGTGTTTAGACTCAACATTGCCACAGCCTAGAAACAATAATTACCCTCATTCCCTGCCTGCAACAGGAGTTTCGATGGTGGGCAAAAGCCTCTCCCCACAAGCGACAGCCTTTCACTTTACCCACAGCCGGGCAGACAACAGATGGATCAGATTATGCCTTGGGGGCACATATGGCATGAAGATGTATTCAGGGCACATGGCCCGCAAGCCAAATGCATCTACATATCAATCAAAAAGAGATGCTAGCTGTTCAAAATGCCCTGACAGCCTTCAAGGATCTACTTCATCCAAGACTACTATTGATAAATACGGACAATACTACTGTCATGTGGTACATAAACAAGCAGGGAGGCACACATTCCTACCTCCTGTGCAGATTAGCTGTGACTTTGTGGATCACAGCATTGATTTACCAAGTACATCTGCAAGCACAATACCTGCCAGGAAAGAAATTCTCTGGCAGACGAACTAAGCAGAAACCTAATGGATCCCCACGAGTGGAAATTGGATCCACAAGTCTTCAGCATGATAAGAAACTGGGGATGCCCGGACATAGACCTATTTGCCTCCCCTCACAACTGCCAACTACAGAGATTCTGCACAAGGACTTATCACAAGCAAGCATGGAAAGTGGATGCTCTGTCTTTCAGCTGGAAAAACTTAACAGTATGTGCCTTTTCCCCCACTGCCTCTCCTCCCCAAGGTACTCCTAAAGGTCAGATAAGAAGCCAAAAGTGATACTGATTGCACCAGACTGGCCACGCCAGCACTGGTACCCAGTCCTAAAGAACTTGTCTCAATGCCCAGCCTGGACATTACCTCAAATTCCTCACTTATTGACCCAACAAAACAGTCAGATACTGCACAGCCAACTCAGGACCTTAAATCTGGCAGCATGGCGGATAATGTAACCATTCAAAACACGCCTCTCTCTAAAGCAGTGATGGATGTTATTTTGGAGGCCAGGAGGCCTAGCACCAGAAAATTTTATGCAGAAAAATGGAAGATGTTCTGTGCTTGGAACCAGGCACAAGGAATTGACACGATTCTATCAAATATTCCTCAGATTTTGCAATATTTAACGGAGATGCTGGACAAAGGCCTATCCTTTTCATCAATTAAGATTCATGCCTCCACCATTTCAGCTCATTACAATACAGAGCCGGCTATTTTTTCTCATCCATTACTAAGGCAGTACCTCAGAGGAGCCAAAAACATAAGACCTCCAAGGAGAGCACCAATACCTGCATAGGACCTAAATTATGTATTGGAAAAACTCACACTGCCTCCTTTTGAACCAGACTCTACAGCTGATATAAAATTCTTATCCTGGAAAACAGCTCTGCTCCTGGCCATAACCTCTGCAAGATGAGTCTCAGAGTTACAGGCACTCATGGCTGTGGAACCGTTTATCATTTTCCATCAGAACAGCGTTTCTCTGAGGACAAACCCCACGTTTATGCCTAAGGTGGTGTCCACTGTGGCCCTGAATCAAGCAATTCAATTTCCTACCTTTTATCCAAACCAACAGAATAAGGATGAGAGACTTCTGCATTCTCTGGACATTCACAGGCAGCTACGCTTCTGCTTGGACAGAACCAAAGCTTTCAGAAAGACTGAACAACTTCTAGTGGCATATGCTGCAGGATCACAAGGAAAGGCTTTCTCAAAGCAGACCATTTCAAAATGGATAGGCCACTGCATTCATTTCTGCTATTCACAGCATGGCAAATCAGTGCCTAAGGATATTAGGCCACATTAAACCAGAGCAGCAGCCACTTCAGCAGCCTTCCTCAGAGGAATACCAACCAAAGACGACATAGAGGCTGCAACTTGGAGTTCAATGCACACTTACAAAGCACAATCACTTACCTCTCTACTCTAAATCCAGAGCAGGCTTTGCCACTGCAGTTCTGCAGGGCCTCATAGCCTCTCCTAATCCTATTTAGCCCCAGCCGCCCAACCTTAGCTTTGGGATTCAACCCAATTGTAATGACTGCAACAATGAAACACGAACATAGTACAGTTGTGTACCTACCATAAATGTAGATGTTCGAGTGTATTCACTGTTGCAGTCCAGGTTACCCACCCACCATCCCCTTTCCTTTGCTGGATCTTATCTGTACTTCTCTATTCTATACAACCTATATGGTGTATTTGCTTGTAGATGAAGGTAGAGCTTTACTTTACTGCATGCATGTTTATTGGCATAAATTAGCCTATCCTTTTGGAGGCACCTGACATCTGGGGCAAGAAAAACTGAAGAAAATGGCTTTTGCTGCATCTTTTATACCCCTTTGGCACTGACGTCAGGGAGGAGGCGACAACAACAGTCGCCGGACCAGGACTTTGGAATTCAGGCCGAGTGCGGGTAGCCTGCCAGAAGGATAACCCAATTGTAATGACTGCAACAGTGAATATACTCGGACATCTACATTTATGGTAGGTACACGACTGTACTATTTGGTGGTGTAGGTTTCAACGGACTATGTGATGAGTGTAGTGCAAGTGTTTACCTTCTCCGCTTGACTGTCTAGTCCAGTCTTGAGTGAAGAGAGCTTTGCTTCCAGTTTGGTTATAAAAGTGCATCTCTTACAGGTTGTAGTGTTGGGTGGTAGGAGGAGTGGGCTGTCTTTGTACATGAGGCAGTTGTTGCATTGCCCCAAGATGCCCAGATTCATCAGTTAGACAGGAGAAAACACCGGGAGCTGACCCTTAGACATGCCTGGATATGTGCTTATTTGTCAAGTACTAAAAACTGTTTTCCTCTAGACAAGTGAGGAAAGTTGAGTGCTGTAGTAATATGTAGCATTAGTGCTTACAACTTTATCCAGATGTACCATGAAGGGTTAATATTCTAGTCTCTGATAGCTTGAGGGCCGTAAACTCCCATAGTTTTTCAAGTTCATTCTCTCCAGAGGATGCTTCATTTGGGGGGATCGTCAATAGGTTAAGAATACTGCAACATCCTCTGGATCCAGATTCACAACTCACTGGTAATATTTTCTATAGTCCTAACTATACTAGAGTCCAGCAAGCATGTGTGTAACAATTCTTTGGTGGATGCAGACGTGGTGTCTGTGGATTCTGGCAAGGGAAGTACCACAGGTTCTACCAAAAGTACAATTCCCACTGAAAAACAGGGCACGATTTTTGGGAGGTTTGAGAAGAGAAGGCCTGTCCAGTCATGCACATGGTAATCCATACTAGGAGTCTTGCCTGAACCAGCTGAAGTGGAAGACTGGTGGGATTAAAAGATGAAGACCCCACAGGGATATTGCTGAATTTATGCAGGCACAGTTGCTGAGCATGCTTTTAAATACGGTTGCGATTCTGTGAATGCATAATGCAGACAGCAGGTGTGGGGTCAATGTCCAAGAGGCATCCCTGGCTGAAGAATCCAACCCTGATGTTAAAACAAAGCTCGTTACCACCCATTTAGAGAAGGAGCTTTTGTTTGGACCCCTGCAAGAAATGCTTTGAAACTTGTGGAGGTGGGAAAAACTGTACAGTCTGTCGAGCAGCTTTTTCTTTCCTCAACTTCTAGATGTAGTAGACCACCCAGAAAAGCTGGTCACTCACCGAGGGCAACACAGTGAAGCAGTAAGAGCAAATTGCATGCAAACTGCAAAAGGAAGCCTGGATTGCCCTCAAGTCTGTCACTTTTGATGAGTCGTACTTGCTCCTCCTCACTGTCTGCTTTACTCAGACCCCATTCCCCATCCTTACATTCTTCAGTCTCCACCTTCTTTGCCCTTCCACATGAGAAAAAGAAAAGAAAAAGGGGGTGGGGGGCTGCTTGAGTATCTTGATGAAGTAGTGAGTGGCCATTTCTTAAAATAGCGAAGTACGTCATATCCTAAGACAGGGGTACAGCTGTATTTCCTAAGTGATCCAAAATTAATTTGTACAGATGGCCTTAAGCTTGTACCGTGTAGTGCTTTTACAGACTGGATTAACCCTGAACCTGCAAATGCCAACTCTGTGCCCTAGCCAGGTAATGGTATTAGCCGCTGTCCTAGAAACGTGCACGTGCAGGTCATTGCTGCCATTTGATGAAGTGGAGGAGCTCTGGCTGAGTGGACTGCCAGCAAAGTCTCAATATTTTATGGCCTGTGGCTTCCATGGCCTGTTAGGTCATGATGCGCAATCCCCTAAGATCATTAATGCTGACTAAGATCCTGACTCTGATGTTACCTTGTATTAGGCCTGAGTGCTTGATCAGTCTGACAGAAACCAGGGTATGCCTTTTAAGCAAACTGCCATCAGACCCTCATCACAGGTGTGTTGCCAGCACAGCTGTGAATGTTGTGCAGTAGGTCTCAGTGCATGAAAGCTGGAATCCCATGTAAATCTGAAGAAAATACTACCATGTAATTCCAGTATGCTCTGGAAGCCTTCAAAGTATTCTGGGTGCCAGGGACCGAGAGTAATCAGACCGTACCATAGTGGTGTGGTACTTCAAGCAGGGAGTGTTCCTTCGTACCACCTATGCATGCTGCCTGTACAAACCTGGGAGCATGCCCAGAAACACTGTCCACTCATGACAGTAAATTATTTCCCCTCAGAGGAGAACACTGTTGCACACCAGCTGTTCCTGACCTCTTGACACAAATGAATGCTGCACAGGGAGGCTTTCTTGGGTCAGGTAAACAAATGGAGTGTTCTAGAGTTGAATCTTGCCTTTCTGACCAACACACAGCTGGGAAAAAATGTTCCAGACCACTTCACAAAAGGGCTTGGTCAGTGTATACTTTCCCACCCTTCCCTGTGGAATAGTCACCAAGCAGCACTTTGGTACTAGAGCAGCATGATTCAGCCTGGCAGAGTAAGAAGGAGCTGAAGACTGCATGGGCTGACGTCTGCATTACCCCACTGGTGTTCAGAGTGGGAGAGCATCTGCCTGAACTCTACTTCATGCTTGCCATAAGCTCATTTGAAAAGCTTGGCTTGATTTTTGACGCCCTTTGTGTGATTTATGAAGAAAACTGGAATTTCTATTGACAGGGTAACAAATTCTTGCAGACTGTCACAGTAAGAGAATTTTTTGACCTGGATCTCTGGGTCCGTTATCTCCTCTTTGGCAGTGAGGGAATCTGGTAATTTACTGTTTCCTATTTTAGACCGGTGCATTCTATGGTTTCTTTGTTTGCCTGGGCCCTTTTGAACAGGCAGTATTACAGTAGAAGTTGTAACCTTGAAGTGTGATGTTGTAGTGCATGTTTAATGTTCAGGTACCATTTCTGCACATTGAGTACCCTTCCATTTTTGCATAGAGAAATACTTTTGCAAAATTGATTTTGTAGATCTGACAGTCTTGCTAATTGGCCAAGACCATTTGTGACCAAACCCCATTCAGTGTGTTATGTTCAAATATCTAATGCTTAATGCTGAATCACTGTTGCATGTATTTTTTGTGTGGCACTGTATTTTTGTAACTCTCTTCAGTATTGTAATTTAGTAATTTCCTTTTATACTTGTGTAATTGAGTTTTTCTCCCCCTGGTCTCAAATGAAAAGGGGCTGTTAGCCCAGGTTAGACTTTCCAGGTAAGCAAATGCATTAAGTATAAATACTTTTGCTGTGGTGATGTACAGTGCGTTTCAAACACTGGTTTTATTAAGGATGTAAAAGCTTAATGTTTGTGTTGTGAAGTTCTGGTGATTGGTTTGATTTGTAACCACTACAGGTTCCCCGTGTACCAATAAAGGCACTTGCAATGGTTGTACCACCTCAGGAACCAGACCGAGCTCCTCAGGACAGTACTCCTCCTCCTCTCGCTGTTGTCAACAAAGGTGTGTTCATTGAGATTTCAGTAGCAAAGTATTGCTCATTCTAAGTGACACTTTGCATTAGGAATGTTTACAGTGCACACATTTCATTCGGAAGGCTAGTTTGAGTCCAGTATCCTTTGTGTATTCCCAGGAGGCGGCACATCTGTAAATTGACTTGTAGGCTGTTAACTTTACCTGGTCACATTTGTACATTATAAATTGAGAGCTGCTAGAGCTCCATAGTTTTAAAGCATTTCAGCTGCTTAATCAGTTAATGTTTTTCTACTTTTAAGCCAGATGCTACTTTATTTACAGGGGCAAGTATATGGTTCTGTAATGCAATTTTTGGAGAAGGTAGGTATAAAACTATTACAGTACTTTGTCGTATTTATTCTGATTGGATAGGCTAATGTCTTTCTATTTCAGTGTTGCAGTATTCTACTAGTGTGTTTACCCTTCTTCTGATCAGCTTGTCCAGCCAGGTTTCCAAAGCTTTTTCAGTCCCTCATGGTGCATAGGACATTTGACGTGGAGGCAGGTACATGGGCCATAAAGGTGATGTCTGCACGCAACAGCCATTAAAACTTTTCAGCCGCCAGCTGTTCCTGCTACTTGTGGATGTCTGATCTGTTTCACATTAAAGGTAATTACTCTGTTGGGGTTTTTTTCTTCAGTCCTTTTGTAGTATTAGTCTGTTCATGTCCGATAAGAATAAGTGCAGCTATGGTTGTCAGATTCCCTGTAAAGACACCCACAACCAGTGTCTCTCTTGCCTAGGTGTAGGGATCACGATTACAAAAACTGCACCATCTGTAAATTGTTCGTCCCAAAGACACTTCGCACCTGCTTACACGCTCTCTACTTGTACCATGAGAACCAGTCCCTAAGACAGATTGCTCTCTGTATGCAAGCCGCCTCCGACACCCCATCTGAACCACCAAGGAAGAGGGCCAAGTCCATGAGGCCTACTTCCAGTGTGCCTCCCTCTGCCACTTCTCAACCTGTAGCCACCATCAGCTTGGCTGAGGACCTGTCTTCTGCCACTACAGATACAGTCGGGTAACTTACAGGAGGCCGCACAATCTAGAGCAGACGACAGGTGCCTGCTCCAGGCGCCAGGAATGGGGGGACCAGTACCTTCGATGGCCGCTTAAGACCCAGCCTCAGCAGTTTCAACGATTTCTTCCAGGCCTACCTGCCAACCAAACACCGGCTAGGCCTTCTAAGAAAAAACAAAAGACCAGACATATTTCTCTGGCACAGAGGCCTTACCTGATTGGCAGGCCTTCAGCCAGAGTCTCTACATTGCTTTCTTGGCCCTCAGGCCCTCTTTAGAGTTCACCCCTGTGGCTCCACTTCTTCTCAGCCCCAGGCCTTCCTTACCTCAAAGGACTGTAAGCCAACCTGCAGAGGAGGAAACTGACTCCTCAGAGGACTCCCTGTTTTACTCTTCCCAGATTTCATCCCCCCTGGGGTATGGATCCCCCTGAAGAAGCCTCTGCTGATCCTGATTCCCCAGTGGAAGACCTTGCCTTCTTGGAGACTGTTAACCTGATGAGAGAACACTTTAAGTGGGAATGCTCACACATGTCTGAAGCACAAAAAATATTTTATGATCTGATTCAGATGGAATCACCTAATCCATTACCTATCCCACCTGTCCAACCTGCCTTCCTGGATGCATTTGCTACAACATCCGTTTATACAGATTCCCATCCACCTGCTCCTCATAGGGCAGACAGATTATACAGGGTCCCTGACTCCGATAAATTCCTATTCAAGTGCCCCCCCCCCCCCCCCAGCAGACCCAGCCACTATATCCTTTTCTACGGACAGGGCATCCAAACTCCTCCCTACTACCACTGTATTGCCTGCAGATAAGGACAGCAAAGCCATGGAGAGGTGGGGAGAAAGATTTACACTTTTACTACCCTAGCTTTTAGGGCAACGAATTACCAGTCTCACATGGACAAGTACTCTCTGGCTCTCCTGGACAAAGCCTCCAAAGAGCTTAATGACATTCCTGACTGTGCTGCTAAAGCATCCTTGTCTTCCTTGCTCGGGCTTATCTCACAAGTGAACAAGCACTACTTTAGGTATGCATACGATGCAGTTGAGGCCTCAGCCAGGTCAGCTGCATCAGCATCCATGCTAAGAAGATATTACTGGCTACGTCTGCGGCCCCTCCCTGTTGACTTCAGAGCCAAACTCCTGGACGCCCCTTTAGACCACTCTGCCCCCTTTGGTACTAAGGTGGCTGATCTTTTCAAGTGGCTCTAGCAGAAAGGGAAAGGGCTTCAAGACTTCAAGCATCTGTCTTTCCAATCCCAAAGTTCCAGAGGAACTACCCAGCTAAGACACAATTTATAAGAAAGATATCAAGGCCTTCAGCCCCCCCAACTCCCCCAGGTCTAGAAGGTCTCCAAGGAGACGAACTGCTCAGCCAAGGACTCCTTAGGCCACTGGCCAGAGGCCTTCCTTTCCAGACAGGGCAGGCAGTGTCTGACTGCCTGCCACATTTCCCCCCTCCACCTCCTCCTCCCACCACCCCTTTGTCCACCCGTCTGTCTCAGTCTCCCTGCATGGTGGTCCCTGTTAACGTCCAACAAATGGGATTTGTTCATCCTGCGGGACGGCTACTATGTGACTTGGATTACTCCACCTCCAAGACTTGCCTATTCCACCCCCTCCCACATCTAGGCGGTCCCTCCTACACCAGCTGCAGTCTCCCAACACCAGCTCTTAACCTGCTGCTGCAAGGCACTATAGATTCAGTGAGGAAAAAACAAACCAGTCCTGGGTAAAGTGCCTACTATTAATTGTATATTTGGTTTTGTATTTAGTTAACTAATTGTTCTACTTTGTTTAATGATTTATCTAATGTCATTGGATGAATGTGATAGCTACTGATATAAAAATGTGTTCAGGATATGTGTTTGTTGAAGTCTGATGAAACGTTTTTGGAATGTGAAAGCGCTCACTGTTTTATTGTTTTGAATTAAAGTGTTGCCGAACATAGTCGTGGAGAGCCTCTTTTGTTTTTATCATTTGCACTATAGAATCAGTTCCCACCCCTGCTCAAGGGAAAGGTTTCTACTTGAGAATTTTTCTGGTGCCCAGAAAGGAAGGACCATGGAGACCCATCCTAGACCTTGCCCGCCTCAACCTCTTCTTAAAGGTACACTCCTTCAGGATGCTCACATTAACCACTCTTTCCCCTCATTCTCCCTCAGGCCTTCATGGTAACCCTGGACATAAAGGAGGCCTATCTTCACATTTCCATAAAGCCTTCTAGCAGGGAATATTTTAGATTCATAGCAGGCTGTTCTCACTTTTAGTTTTGTATCTTGCCTTTTGGGCTGTCCACTAGCCCAAGGGTATTTACAAAGCGCCTAGCACCCGTAATTACCTACTGCAGGACAAGGGTAATACAAGTATTCCCATAGCTAAATGACCTCCTCATTCAGGCAGCAGACAGACAAGACCCTCCTTGGTCACACCAAGAACCTCCTGCAGTCTCTAGGGTCCCTGATGAATTTCCCGAAGTCCCAGCTGTATCTTACCCAGGACATTGTCTTCCTGGGATGCAGAATCAAAAGAGACATCAAGATGGCCTCCCTTCCAGAGGAAAAAGTGGTTTCTCTCACCCATCACTTTCAATCTGCCCTCCACTCATCAGCTTGGACTGTGAAGGGAATTCTTAAGACTTCTGGGATACATGGCAGCTACTGTCCCCATGCTACCTCTTGCGAGGTTACACATGAGAAAATTTCTATGGTACCTATGCTCAGTGTGGACCCAGCACTTACATCCTCTAAGAGTTCAGGGTCAGACTCCTCCTGTCTTCACCAAGAATTAAAATGGTGGCTTGCTGAAGTTGCCCAGAATCTGGGTCTGTCCCTGCAAATGCCCCCCTTCCCAGATCATGTACACAAGATGCCTCAGATCTGGCGTGGGGGCACAACTCTGGGTCCAAGGACAGTGCAGGTTTTGTGGACAGACAAATGCAAACAAGTGCACATCAGTGTCAGAGAAATAACCGCAATACTCCTTGCACTGCAGGCCTCCAACCCACTTCCAACAGGACCTCCTAAAGGTCTTCACAGCCAGCACCACAGTGATGTGGTTACTGAACGAGCAAGGAGGGACAAAGTCCTACCTCCTATGCAGACTAGCTCTACAGGTATGGGATCTGGCCATCTCTCAGGGAATCTCCCTTCAGGCAGCCTACATTCTGTCCCAGCATAACTGTCAGGCAGACTCACTAAGCAGACCCATATCAGACGGCCTTGAATGGATGCTGTCAAGAGAGGTGTTCCTAGATCTGGTCCACAGCTGGGATATTCCAGATATAGACCTGTTTGCCTCCTCCATAAACAGGCAACTCCAGAGCTACTGCTCCAGAACACATGACCTGGAGGCATTGCAAACAGATGCCTTCTCAATGTCATGGAAGGGGAGGTTCCTGTATGCCCCTTCCCTCTGATCCAGAAGGTCCTACTGAAAATTCAGTAGGACTCGTCAGAAATCATGCTGGTGACTCCCTACTGGCCAAGGCAGTACTGGATGTTCTTTGTGTTTCACTGTTGCAATCATTACATTTGAGTAATCTGCTGGCAGGTTGCCTTCAGTTGGCCTGAATAACAAAGTCTTGGGTCCTGCGTCAGTTGCTGTCTCCTCTTCCATGACATCAGGTCGTCAGGGGGTATAGGACATGGCAGCCGATGCCATTTTATTCAGTTTTTCCTGCCGCTCGGTGCCCGAAGCAGAAGCATTTCGCAAGCGCCGGTCGGCCGACTCCTGAAATTTTCTCATTTGAGTTTCAGAACTGACGTCTCAAACTAAAGCCAAGTACTCCGTTGGGGAAACTTTTTCTTGCTCTTTACCGATGTCAGTAAAAGTTAATAATTGCATTACTTGTGGGAAGCAAATACCTCATAAGGATTTTCATTTGTACTGTATTCCTTGCCTAGGCCCAGATCATAACGTGCCTTGCTGTCGTTTTGTGCTAGATTTAACCAAAGCGTCTATTTTTGCTTCTAAATATTTTGGATCAAGATTTAATTATCCTGAAATGTCGGTTAGCAATCCGACTAGCGGAGTTCACAACAAACACACAGAAAAAGACAAAGACAGACAGTCTAGGTCCAAAACCGACAAAGCTTCTCCTAAGCCAATCGCCGGTACTCAGTGAGGCCCTTTTGAAGCCCCTGATACCCGCTACTTTTGAGTCGCAAGCCTCTACTGAGACCCATTTGGCATCCAGTATGCTGCGAGATTCTCAGAGTATTGAACCCGCAGTTCTCTCCCTTGGATGGGTCTGGAGCCGCTGAGCAGGTACTGGCTTCTGAGGGTGTTTTCAGACCCTCAACATTTGTATGTTAAACCAATGCCATCATCAAAGACGAGGCCAAAACCTGCTTCTCTGTCTAAAAAACCGATGCATGAGCCACATGCTCAGGCCCCTATGCCTAAAAAACAAATGATCAAAATGGCTGAGGATTTAATTACCTTGACTAGGGGTTCCCAACCCACCCCCTGCTAAGAGGCCTGGGCAAGGCACTGATTATGAATCTTCAGATCATGTTTCTATTTCTTCTGATTCCTCTTCTGATCAGGAATTTTCTATCCCACCTTATGAGGACTCTAATGCAGAGGAATCCATCCCTTCTGCTTCTCCTACAGAGGATTACTCTTTTGGATTGACACTGCATACTTTAAGGGAACATTTTCATTGGGAGAGTCAGGACTTCTCAGAATCCAAAGAGAGGCTTAGGGATTTTCTTCTTCTTCCTCAGCATAGGCCTTTGGGAATACCTCCTGTATTAGACATTGTTGATGTTTTCTCAGAATCAAGCATGGCTCCTGATTCCCTGCCTTTGGCTCCTAGTAAGCCAGACAGAGATTACAGGGTTGCTGACTCCCACAAATTTCTTTTCAAAAATCCTGCTGCTAACCCTGAAACTATTTCTGAGTCTCAAGGGTGTTCAGGCTTTTACAGCCAAAAACCCTACCCCTTCAGATAGAGACTGCAGGGCGCTGGATAGATGGGGTAAGAAGGTTTATACATCTGCAACCTTGGCAATCAGGGCTGTAAACTGCCAGTTTCATATGCTTAAATATCAACAGCATGTTATGGGTTTATTGAAACAGAAAATCATGTTGATTTCTGATTGTGTAGAAAAGGTTACAGGATTTATTGCATTCAGCAGAGTAGGTTGGAAAGCATACTTTGCAATGTGGTTTTGATTCTTTGGAGGCCTCTTGCAGGGCGGCCGTAACTGGATATGTGATGAGGCATGCCTGGCTCAAGGAGCAAAATCAGCCTGATCATGTTGAAGCTAAATTGTTGGATGCTCTTTTACAGCAGGATAGTCTTTTTGGTAATAAGGCAGAAGTTTTAAAAAAGATGGAAGACAAAGCTAAATCTATGCAGACTGTAAAAGATTTCTTGCAAGTGCAGCCACCCAGATTCAGTAGACACTGGCCTACTAAGAATTGGTCCTTTCCTGTGTACAACAGAGCCGCTCAGGCCAAACCCAGATGCTCCAAAGGCTCCAGGTTTCAGTCACAAGGATCTTACAGGTCAAAACAATGGGGTGCCTCCACCTCCAAATCAGGAGGTGGTAAAGCACAACCCTACAGTAAACCGTCTCAATGACTTTCCTCTGCCATCTCCAAGCACTTCTTTTGGCAGCCCCCTTGGGGGCAAACTAGCACTTCATGCTCAAAATTGGCGTTTAATTACCCAGGACAAGTGGGTCTTAAATATAGTATCCCAGGGGTACAGATTTAATTTCCACACGTTGCCAATTCCAAACGAATGGCCAGATCTGCCACCACATCAGTGGGCAGAGGCCAGAAACAAGTAATGACCCTCATGGGTATGGGGGCTATTCAACCAGTACCAGAAAAGGATAAAGGACAAGGATTTTATTCCAGGACTTTACTGGTATCCAGAAAAGACAAATCATGGTGTCCAATTCTGGGCTTATCCATTCTAAATACGTTCCTGGACATTCCAAAATTCAAAATGCTGACTTTACAACAGCTACTGCCTATGCTAGGCAAGAATGCCTGGTTGGTAACTCTAGACTTAGGGATATGCAGAGAATCTTGCAGAAGATACCTGTGCTTCAAAACAGGCTATTTGTATTACCAGTTCTCTGCACTGCCCTTTTACTTAGTTACTGCGCTCAGGGTCGGCACCAGTAATTGCATTTTGCAGACAAAGAAACATTCAAATTTATCCTTATCTGGACGATTGTCTCATTCAGGCAGAGGACAAGGACACTGTTCAGAATCTGGCGTTTGTAAAAAGGCTTATAGCATGCCTAGGGTACACCATAAATGAAAATAAAATCACAACTGATACCCTCTCAAATTACATTCCTGGGTGCAAGCTTGAATACAACTGCCCAGATGGCTTACCTCACGCCAGACAAACAAGTTCAGTTGACAAAATACTTCAAACAAGTGGCCACAAAAACACAGCTTTCTGCAAGACAAATTCTGCAGGCTTTGGGGTTAATGGCATCCTGCACTCTGCTAATTCCATATGCAAGACTGCATATGAGGAAACTTCAATGGTACCTAAAAAGCTTATGGAGTCAACATTCACAGCCTGGAAACAATGACTCTTCTCATTCCTTGCCTGCAACAGGAGTTCCTTTGGTGGGCAGAGGCCTGTCACCAAAACAAGGGACTGACATTCATTCTACCCCCTGCCACCCAAACCCTAACTACAGACGTATCAGACTATGCTTGGGGGGCCCATCTGGCAGGGAGATGCATTCAGGGCGATTGGAGCCCAACTAAAATGCACCTACATATCAACCAGAAATGCTAGCTGTACAGAATGCTCTTGACAGCCTTCAAGGACTTCCTTCATCCAGGACAATTACTGATAAAGACGGACGACACCACAGTTATGTGGTACATAAACAAGCAGGGGGGTACCCACTCCTACCCCCTTTGCAGACTAGCCATGGCCTTGTAGAACCGAGCCTTGACTTACCAAATACATCTTCAATCTCAATTCCTGCCAGGAAAGCAAAATATTTTGGCAGACCTAAGCAGAAATCGTATGGACCCACACGAATGGAAACTGGATCCACAAGTCTTCAGCATGTTAACACAGAAATGGTGGAGCCCAAACATAGATCTATTTGCCTCTTCCCCAAAACTATCAGTTGGACAAATTATGCACAAGAACTCCTCACATAAAAGCATGGAAAGTGACTGCTCTATCCTTCAGCTGGAAAAACCTCAGTCTATGCCTTTACCCTCTGCCTCTACTCTCCAAGGTCTTACTAAAAATCAGACAGGAAAAAACAAAAATGATTCTGATTGCTCCAGACTGGCCTTGCCAACACTGGTACCAGCTTCTAAGGAATATGTCACACCTTCCTCCGTGGTACTTCCGTCAGGCACCTCACCTGTTGTCTCAGCAAACCTATCAAGTTCTGCACACTCTGCTCCAAACTCTGAATTTTGTAGCATGGCTAATCAACTAATTTCACCAATCACATCTCTCAGTAAACCTGTGATGGATGTCATTTTGGAGGCTAGAAGGCCTAATACTAGAAAATCTTTGCTGATAAATGGAAGAGATTCTGTGCTTGGAATCTAGCACAAGGAATAGACACAGCTAAGCCCGATATTCCTCAGATTTTGTAATACTTAACTGAGATGCTTCACAAAGGCCTATCTTTTTCTTCAGTAAAAGTCCATGCCTCTCCCATCTCTGCTCATTACAACACAGAGCCTCATCTCTTTTCTCATCCCCTGCTAAAGCCGTACCTCAGAGGGATCAAAAGTTTAAGGCCTCCCAGGAGAGCACCGACTCCTGCATGGGACCTCTATTTTGTGCTGTAAAAACTCACCTTACCTCCTTTTGAATCAGCTGCTACTGGGGATATAAAATTTCTTTCTTAGAAGGCAGCCTTTCTTTTAGTAGTCACTTCCGCTAGAAGGGTTTCAGAACTACAGGCTCTCATGGCAGTGGAGCCTTTCATTATCTTTTTACCCGGACAGGGTGGCCCTCAGGCCAGTCCTTTTTTTATGCCTAAGGTGGTATCCAGTGTGGCTCTTAACAAGACCATTCACCTGCCAACTTTTTACCCAAATCCGCAGAACAAGAGGGAGCGGATTCTGCATTCATTGGATGTACACAGACAACTAAATAGGACGAAATCTCTAAGAAAGTCTGAGCAACTACTGGTGGCATTTGCTGCAGGAACCAGAGGGGGAGGCTATATCAAAGCAGACTATTTCAAAATGGATAAACCATTGTATTGGTTTCTGCTACATGCACCATGGTAAACCTGTCCCCAAGGGGATCAGATCCCATTCCACCAGGGCTGCTTCTACTTCTGCAGCCTTTCTCAGAGGGGTTCCTACCAGAGACATTCTAGAAGCTGCTACTTGGAGCTCAGTTCATACATTCACAAAGCATTACCATTTACCTCTCTCTTCTAAATCCATGGCAGGCTTTGCCACTGCAGTCCTGCAGGGCCTTATAGCTGCTGCTAATGCTGTTTAATTCCATCCTCAGCTTTGGGATTCTACCTAAATGTAATGACTGCAACAGTGAAACACGAAGAACATAGTACAGTTGTGTACACTTGCCATAAATGTAGATGGTAGAGTGTATTCATTGTTGCAGTCCGGGTTATCCACCCGCCAGCCCCCTTTCTTCTCTATTATACCTCTTCTTTCCTTCACTATGCTCAAACACCTTTGTGGTGTATTTGCTTTTAGTTGAGGTAAATTTTTTGTGTTCTAAAGTATATGTATATATATTTTTGCTCCCCATTTGGGGGGCATCTGACATCTGAGGCTAGAAAAACATTGGCTGCATGTTTTATACCCCTGACGACCTGACATCATGGAAGAGGTGACAGCAACCGACGCAGGACCCAAGACTGTTGTTCAGGCCAACTGAGGGCAACCTGCCAGCAGATTACCCAAATGTAATGAATGCAACAGTGAATACACTCTAACATCTACATTTATGGTAATTGTACACAACTGTACTTTCTGTTTACTTTGTCTGTCCAAGGGCAATCACCACAAGCAACCCCCCCCCCCCAGTGGAACTACCCTCACAGCACAAGGGGACACAGATCCACCCACAGTGGTGGTCTCTGCACTTCTCCCTGTGGCAGATAGGATTCTGATTCCCTTCAGACACCCATACAATGAGGGCATGCTTTCTGTCCTGCAGGCAGCCAGGAAACCCAACACAAAAAAATCTGATCTGTCCAAATGGAAAAGGGTTTCTATCTGATGTCATAAAAGACAAATGGAGCAGCTAGACAGTGACTTGCCTCTGATTCTGTCTTACCTGTGTGAACTCTTGAAGATAAGCTTGTCATACTCTTTAAAAGCACACCTGTCTGCCATTCCTGCCTGCCTATGGACACTCCGCTGGCATCCAGACTGCCAGCCAAACTCTTCATAAAGGGGGTTTTGCCGTAAGACCTCCCAGGAATCAGTCTCCTCCTCCCTGGGATCTTTATTATGTGCTAGAAAAACTCACTTTACCACCCTTTGAACCAGCCGACAAGGCCACCTTAAAGTTTTGCACATGGAAAACAGTCCTGCTAGTAGCTTTGACATCAGCCAGGAGGGTCTTGGAGCTTCAAGTCCTTACGGCTACCTCCCCTTTCCTGGTTTTCCATCTGGACAGGGTCACCCTCGGGATAAACCCTTCCTTCGCCCCCAAGGTGGTCAACGACCTTTCTTTGAATCAGGCTATCCACCTGCCTACCTTCTTCCCTAACCCACAGGGAGATGGTGAGTGAGTCCTTCATTCCCTGGATGTCTACAGACAACTCTAAGTCTGTTTGCATAAAACCAAACCTTTTTGCAAATCAGACCAACTGTTTGTCGCCTTCCACCCCAGGGCTCTGGGGAAAGCGGTGGGCAAATGGTCCAATTCAGCCTGGATTGCCAGGGCTATTTCCTTTTGTTGCACACACCATGGGAAGACACTTTCAGGCAATGTCAGGGCCCACTCCACAAGAGCTATGGCCTCTTCTGGTGCCTTTTTCAAAGGCCTGGACACTAGCGCCATTCTGTAAGCAGCCAATTGGTCCTCTGTGCACACCTCCACCAGAACCCAGCTATCTGCAAGAAAAATCCTGCAGGCCCTAGGGTTCATGGCCTCATGCATCCTACTAATTCCATATGAGGAAACTTCAGTGGTACTTAAGTCTTTGGTGCCAACATTCTCAGGACCTGGAAACTGTCATTCCCATAATACCCTAAGGACATAGTTTCTTTGGTGGGCCGCAGCATGCAACCATAACAAGGGACTGCCCTTTACCTAACCCCATGCTGCCCAGACCCTAACTACAGACTCATCAGACTATGCCTGGGAGGCACACATGGACGGCAAGTGCATTCAGGGCCACTGGATCCCAAGTCAAATTCATCTGCTCATCAACCAGAAAGAGATGCTAGCTGTGCAGCACACTCTGACAGCTTTCAGATCCCTACTCTCACCAGGGCACCTGCTAATAAAAATAGACACCACAGTTGTGGTACATCAAGCGGGGGGAACCCACTCTTGCCCACTTTGCAGGCTAGCCATGGCCCTGTGGAACACAGCCTTGGGCATGCAGGGACATCTGCAAGCTCAATTACTGCCAGGCAAACAAAACTCACTGGCAGACTATTTAAGCAGAAATCTCCTCGACCCACACGAGTGGTAATTAGAGCCATGCACCTTCAACCTTTTGAGAATGGGGGACACCAAAGGTGGATCTATTTGCCTCCCCCTGCAATCACCAGCTCAGATGATTCTGCACCAGAACACCTCACAGCAGGGCCTGGAAATTGGATGCCCTATCCTTCCAGTGAGTAAATCTCTCAATTTATGCCTTTCCCCCTCTGCCCCTCCTCTCAAGAGTATTGCTCAAGATAAGATAGGACAGACCAAGGACAGGTCTGATTGCCCCGGACTGGCCACGCCAATACTGGTACCCACTCCTGTGAAGCCAGTCACTGGTGCCATCCTGGCACCTACACCAGAACCTAGCCCTGCTCTCTCAGCAGGGGGGACATATCTTGCATCCACAACTGCAAACCCTAAATCTTGCAGCTTGGCTTATTCCGTGAATTCTCCCCCAGTAACCAGCCTAAGCAAGCAGGTGCTGGACATCATCCTTGACGCCAGAAGACCCAGTACAAGGAAATACTATGCTGATAAGTGGAAAAAGGTACTGCTCCTGGATTCATTCTAAAAGGGAGGACACAATTCTGCCCTCCCTGTCTCTAATCTTGGATTACCTGGCAGATCTACTCCACTGAGGCCTATCCTCCTCCATTAAGATCCATGCCTTTCCATTTCGGCTCATTACAACACTGAGCCCACATCTCTTCTCACCCTGTTATCAGTTACTGAGAGGGGCAAACAACTGAAGGCCGCCAAGGAGAGCACCCACCCCTGCTTGGGACCTTAACTTTGTATTGAAAAAACTCATGCTTACCCCCCTTTCAGCCTGCAGCGTCAGCAGAGTTAAAATTCCTGTCTTGGAAAACAGCCTTGCTTCCGGCCATCACTTCAGCTAGAAGAGTGTCTGAGCTACAAGTACTTATGGCTGTGGAACCCTTCATTATTTTTCCATGCTGACAGGGTCTCCCTGAGGACTAACCCTTCATTTATACCTAAAGTGGTGTCCAGTGTGGCTGTCAACCAATCTAACCATTTGCCTACGTTCTTCCCTAATCCTCAAAATAAAGGTGAAAGGATCCTGCACTCCTTGGAAGTGCACAGACAGCTCAGATTCTACCTTGATAGGACTACACCCTTAAGAAAATCTGACCAGTTACTAGTCAGCTTTGCAACAGGGGGAGAGGGCAAGGCAATTTCAAAGCAAACAGTTTCCAAATGGATAGCACATTGCATCCATTTCTGCTACAAGCACCATGGGAAACCAACCTCTCAGGGGGTTAGAACACATTCCACTAGGGCAACATCTACCTCTACAGCATTCCTCAGGGGAGTCCCTACCAGGGACATGCTGGAAGCTGCTACCTGGGGTTCTGTACACACATTCACCAAGCATTACCACTTGCCTATCGTTTCTAAATCCAAGGCAGGTTTTGCAACAGCAGTCCTGCAGGGCATTCTAGCCAGCCCTAACTCTTCTTGACTGCCTCCACCCTTCAGCTTTGGGAATCTACCCAAGTGTGATGACTGCAACAGTGAAACTCAAAGAACCTAGTACAGTTGTGTACACTTACCGTAAATGTAGATGTTCAAAGGTATTCACTGTTGCAGTCTTGGTTTAATTCTCTCCAGCCCCTGGGTTTCTCTTTCTCTAAACTCTGTGCCTTTTACTACCCCCCCCCCTTTCAGGGGTATTGGTGTTGGTATTTACTTTTTACTGGTGGTGGTTTCCTCCACCATAACCTAGCTCCCTGTTGGAGGTCTGCTGACATTTGGGGCAAGGAAAACTGATGTAATGGTGTCTGCTGCCTGTTTCTATACCCCTGACTACCTGATGTCATTCCTGGAGCTATAGCATCTCATGCAGAAATACTAAGTCTCTGATATTCGGGCCGACTGAGGGCTACCGCCAAGCAGATGACTCAAATGTAATGACTGCAACAGTGAATACACTCTAACATCTACATTTATGGTAAGTTTACACAACTGTACTTTCTGAGGGCTGGTGCGTGCGGACGTCACCTTTGTGACCTCAGTTTGTCTCCTGGGAAGCCTTCTATACCTCAACGACATTGTCCACATACCTGCCTTCCACGTCGGATGTCTGCACCATGAGGGACTGAAAAAGCTTTGGAAACCTGGCCGTACAAGCTGATCGGAAGAAGGACAAACCCTCTAGTAGAACACTGCAACATGGAAGAGAAGGGCATCTATGGTTATGGTAAGATTTTGCACTGTTTTCCTTTACTGCGTGTTGGAGACCTGACATTTTCCTGCCTGTCTTGTTTTGTTTGTGCATTTGTTCTTGCTAATCTCTTCCTGATATGATGTCTTGTTAAGTTTGCATATGTTTAAGTTGAGAAGATGATCAGTGTTTGAACAGACTTTACAGGTTATATCACGAGAGGGTGGCTTCAAAAGCTTTAATATCTTAAGATCCAGGTCTGGCCATCCGTAGTGCAGATATTGCCAAGAAATGTGCTCTGCAGCAGACACACAAATGCTCTATGATATTCTTTAGCAGAGTAGTATATAAAGGTACATTCTTGGATGATTTTCATGGCAGTGTCCGCTTATAACCCCCTCTCCCAATTAATGCAGGTCTGCAAGGTTTCTAATGGGAGCCTCTATCAGTGGACAGCAGACATGGTGACCCTTGTCATGTTCCCGAAGTGCTTTCCTATGGTTTCTGTTGGCCTTGGATACACCTGCACTTTTTAGAGGTTACTTTTGACTCCTATTCCATTCCTCAGAGATGGGTATTGATGCCGTCTGTCCTTTGTAACCAGGTGTATTGTTGAAGGTGAATTACTTGATTCTGCTATTTGATCATCCCTAGACATTTAGTCTCTCTCCCTTCTGGGATAGATGTTCTTCGTGTTTCACTGTTGCAGTCATTACATTTGGGTAATCTGCTGGCAGGTTGTCCTCAGGAGGCCTGATTAACAAAGTCTTGGGTCCTGCGTCGGTTGCTGTCCCTTCTTACATGGTCAGGTCGTCAGGGGTATAAAACATGCAGCCAATGCCATTACATCAGTCTTTCTTGCCGTTTGGTGCCTGAAGCAGAAGCAGTTTACAAGTGCCGGTCGGCCGACTCCTGAAATTTTCTTTTTCGAATTTCAGATTCGAAGTCTTCAAAAAAGCTAAGTACCCCGTTGGGGAAACTTTTTCTTGCTCCTTACCGATGTCAGTAAAAGTTAATAATTGCATTACTTGTGGGAAGCAAATACCTCATAAGGATTTCCCATTTGTACTGTATTCCTTGCTTAGGCCCTGACCACAACGTACCTTGCTATCGGTTCTGTGCTTTATTTAATTTACGCACTATCAAACATCAGTACTTTTTTATTTCTAAATATTTTGGCTCACACTTTAATTATCCAGAAATGTCTGTTAGCAATCCGACTACCGGAATACCTAAAAAAATGCAAAGAAAGATCTAGGCTGTTGAGGTCTAAAACTGCCAACGACACTTCTAAGCCAGTCGCCAGTTCGCTGGTACTCAGTGAGGTGCTTTTGCAGCCCCTGATATCCGCTACTTCTGATTCAGAGGCCTCTGCTGAGACCCATTCGGAGTCTGGTATGCCGCGAGAAGCTTCAGTTTTGGAACCCACAGATGTCTGTACGTTGGATGTGTCCAGAGCCGCTGTGCAGACACCGGCTTCTGAGGGTGTTTTCAGGCCTACAGATTTGTATATTAGACAGATGCCATCTTCAAAACCAAGGCCAAAATCTCGACCTATGTCTAAAAAACCGACACCTAGGCCACATGTGCAGGCCCTTATGCCTAGAAAACAAATTATCAAAATGTAACGTATCTTTACTGTAGGAATATCAATGCGGGCGCCACTTTGAAGTCAGGAGTACAAAGTATGGAATACAGGGTAGATTTAATTGTAGTAGTTCACGAGTAGTTTATTTGGCCATGCGTTCCCAATGCCCGGCTTTCTGTGTCGGGAAAACAGAAAACTCCAAGAGCATATGTATGAACATTTGTACGCTATAAGAAAAGGCAAGATGGAGAATGCTTTGGCAAAACATATTATAGAGAGCCCACAACATGAATTTTTATTCCAAGCAATTGACCAAGTCCAGTCAGACGGAGGGGGGGGACCGGATTCACTCATCCTGGAGGGTAGGGAATTTGTTTGGCAGCTAAGATTGGATGCTTGCCAATATCCAGGCATTAACGGTATGTCATCAATCGCATGTCTATTGAAACTCAAAAGTTTTAAACAGATGTAATTGATTTATAAGTGTCCATATATAAATTTTTTGATTTTTTTGATATATATATATATATATATAGTAATTTTGGATACAAGTTTATCAAATATGACAGAGGTAGTATCCTCCTAGGAAGTTTCGGGGCCATGTGGGTGGTTGGGGGGATTATGTCACTATAATTTAAATGGTTCAGTTTGATAAATTAAAACAAGAATATGTAGTATTTCATGTTATATGTCATGTGCTTTAAACTTAGCAGTTTCGTGTAGGAATTGTTTTGTCCAGTAAAAGGATCGTGTCAGCACACAGGTTGCAAGTCCATAAAACGTTTATTGTATAAATTCCATAAGCGTACAATAAACATTTTATGGACTTGCAACCTGTGTGCTGACACGATCGTTTTATTGGATTAGTGGTTTTGTTTCTACGATAGTTTTCCACTTGTTTTTTATTTTAGGAATTGTTTTGTGACAACACGTTTCATGTTTCAATGTATTTTAATCAATTTTTTAGCTTAGGTCAATTTGGTGCATTCATATTGTACATAACATTCTATGCTATATGTTATGTACTTTAAACACAGCAGTCTCATGCAGGAAATGTTTTGTGACAGCAGGTTTTATATTTCAATGTAGTTAATTGATTTTTCAGTGTAGGTTGATTCGGGTACTTAAATTGTATAAAAGACATTTTATCTTATAGTTTTTGCATGGTTTTTAACATAGCAATGTATTTTTAATATATTTTTTAGTGATCATGTGAGAGGAAGGCTGAGGATATAAGGGGTTAACTGTCATGAAATTGTATCCTTTCTGAGGACGTTAGTTTTAAAAACTGACGAAAAGCTAGTCTCTGCTCCTTATAGCCTCCCTTAACCTCCCTTAATGACATGCACACAAAAAGCTAGTCTCTGCTCCTTATACCCTCCCTTAACCTCCCTTAATGACATGCACACAAAAAGCTAGTCTCTGCTCCTTATAGCCTCCCTTAACCTCCCTTAATGACATGCACACAAAAAGCTAGTCTCTGCTCCTTATACCCTTCCTTAACCTCCCTTAATGACATGCACACAAAAAGCTAGTCTCTGCTCCTTATAGCCTTGTTATCTCTCCCTTAATGACATGCACACAAAAAGCTAGACTCTGCTCCTTATAGCCTCCCTTAACCTCCCTTAATGACATGCACACAAAAAGCTAGTCTCTGCTCCTTATAGCCTCCCTTAACCTCCCTTAATGACATGCACACAGTCTTATGAAATACTCCTTAAAAAAAAAAAAAAAAACTTTTCTTTCTCAAGACATTTGCCTATTTTACTTTGTATTTACCATTACTTTTTATGTAATATGTGTATTAATTAGCCCTCATTTTTACGCCTTACTATTTGAATTGTCTATCTTCATATAATGTGTTTAATTACTGGAGCTTTTCTCCCAGGGCCTCTATTGAAAATGGGCATGTATCCAGCTAGACTAGCCCGGTCAACAAATGTAAAATAAAATAAATAAAATAGTGTTTGAGCTTAAATAAACGTTTTCTTTGTTCCTGATGTTTCGAGTGATTTGTCACAGGCTTCCGGAGGGTTACTGGAGAGAGATTCCACCTGTTTTCTTTTTTATCTTCAAAACTAAGGCCAGAATCTCGGTCTTTGTCTAGAAAAATAGCGCCTAAGCTCCATGTGCAGGCTCCTATGCCTAAAAAACAAATCATCAAAATGGCTGAAGATTTAATTACTCTGATCAGGTGTAGCCAACCCCCCCCCCCCCTTCTAAGATGCCTAGACAAGATATTGACTATGATTCCTCTGAACAGGATTCTATTTTTTCTGACTTCTAATGAACAGGAATTGTCTATACCTACTTTTGAGGACTCTTGATGCAGAAGATTCCATTCCTTCTGCTTCACCCCCTGAGGACTTTTCTTTTGGGGAAACTTTACATACCTTAAGGGAACATTTCCACTGGGAAAGTCAGGATTTTTCTGAATCTAAAAAGAGACTTAGGGATTTTCTTCTTCCTCAGCATAGGCCTTTGGCTATACCTCCTGTTCTAGACATTGTTGATGTTTTTACAGAATCTAGTCTGGCTCCTGATTCTCTGCCTCCGGCTCCTTATAAGCCAGACAGATACTACAGGGTTCCTGATTCCCACAAATTCCTTTTCAAAAATCCTGTTGCGGATCCTGAAACCGTTTCTCAAGGTCCCAAGGGCATTAAGGCTTCTACTGCTAAAAATCCTACCCCTTCTGATAGAGATTCCAGGGCGCTGGATAGATGGGGTTAAGAAGGTTTACACTTCTGCAACCTTGGCAATCAAGGCTTTAAACTGTCAATTTCATATGCTAAAATAGCAGCATATCATGGGAATGCTTAAACAGAAAATGTTGATTTCTGACTGTGTGGAAAATAAAGATTTACAGGATTTATTGCATTCAGCTGAACAAGTTGGAAAACCTACTTTGCATTGTGGTTTTGATTCTTTGGAGGCCTCTTGCAGGGCTGCTGTTACTGGGTCTGTGCTAAGAAGGCATGCTTGGCTCAGAGCAAACTGCCTCATCATTTAAAGCAAAATTGTTGGATGCTCCTTTACAACAGGATAGTCTCTTTGGTCATAAGGCTGAAGAAGTTCTAAAAAAGATGGAAGATGAAGCTAAAGCTATGCAAACTTAAAGATTTCTTACAAGTGCAACCTCCAAGATTTAGTAGGCACTGACCTACTAAGAACTGGTCCTTTCCAGTTCCTTCGAGAGCCACTCAAGTTAAACCCAGACATTCCAAAAGCTCCAGGTTTCAGTCCCAGGGGACTTTCAGAACAAAACAATGGGGTGCCTCCTCTTCCAAATTTGGAAACAACAAGACACCTCCCTATGGTAAGCAGTCTCAATGACTTCCCTTTACACTTACCAAGCACTTACCTGTCATCAAAGGCATACCCAAGATACACAAACATATCCATCCCATACCGATGAGACCTATTGTATCGGGTGATGGTTGGGGTAACCTCACACATATCCACCTTTTTGGAAAGTGTTTTGCAACCAGTAGTGAACAAGTTTCCATCCATCCTGAAGGATACACATCATCTATTAGAGAGTTTAACATCAGTACAACTTGATCTATCACCACCACAGTACTTCTTAATTACATTAGCTGTAGTAAGCTTATTTACATCGATTCCTAACGATGTAGGTGTACAATATGTCAGAGAACTCCTAACTAAGGAAACATCATTCACTAATGCTAGGAATATACTGGTTTGTCAACTACTAGATATCATACTGACAAATGCTTTTTTATTTGGCAATTTATATTTGCAACACTGGGGGGTGGCCATGGGCACCCCCTGTGCAAATACATACGCCAATCTCGTAGTATATTGGTGGGAGAAACTATACTTGTTTAACCATGAGCTATTTAAGTCAGATATTACAAACGTTTCGTGGATGATATACTCATCATTTGGGAGGGCTCCATTGATATGTTTGATGCATTCTTGGAATATTTGCAGACCACTACCAACTTCCTTAGGTTTACTAAAGAATATTCACCTAAGGAGATGCACTTTTTGGATGTCACGCTCAGACTAACATGTAGAGGGACCATTATATCTTCACTATATAGGAAACCTGTCTGGAAGAATGCCATTTTGACCTACGATAGTATGCACCCTAGGCATACTTTTCAAAGGATAGTGAGGAGTCAATTCATCAGGATTTCTAGAGTGTGTGTAGAATCAGATGACTTGAAGAAGGAAGCGGACTTCCTGGAAATATTGTTTAAAAATAGAGGATATGATTCTAAGATGGTTAGAGGTATAAGACAAGATGTTCTGGGTGATACATATCCTGCACATATTGGTCACAATACATCCCCTTTAGGTACACGAGCATATACAAAGGTTGATAAGACCAGGAACAGAGAAGACCAGATTAATTATATTATGAAATATACTAGTGATGTTAACATACGGCAAATCATTTCTAGCAACTGGCATATTCTCACCATGCATACACATATTAGGGATATTATAGGAAATAGACCTAGATTTGAATATAGGAACAGTGATCATTTAAAATTGATCCTATGTAAAGATCATCGTGTTACAACTGATAAAAGTAAGACAATAATGAGTAAATTCTTGACACTGGGAACTTACCCATGTTACCATTGTAACAGATGTAGCTGCATTTCTAAAACACAGCCATATAAACATCCTTGTATAGATTACACTTTTTACCCCTGCTTTTATGCCAATTACAAC
The DNA here is from genome assembly GCF_019279795.1 of Protopterus annectens. Classification (NCBI taxonomy): domain Eukaryota; kingdom Metazoa; phylum Chordata; order Ceratodontiformes; family Protopteridae; genus Protopterus; species Protopterus annectens. Next base: position 951,863,281 of record NC_056733.1, on the reverse strand, counting down.
ACTACTAATATTGTATACTTAGCCACTTGTATGGCATGCCAAGCGTTCTATGTAGGACTCACGAAAAGGAGATTACCTGACCGTATATATAACCATCAATATGACATTCGCAAGAAAGACGAAACAAACGCGTTAGCAAGACATATGGAATGCCCTACCCATAGTTTTAGTTTGAGTGTTGCAACTAGTTCAATATAATAGACGAGGGGGTAACATAGAAAATGAGTTAGCCTTAGCAGAACTCCATTGGATAATAAAATTAGCAGCACATTTACCTCCTGGTATCAATAACTATCTTTCTATTAAACCTGTATTAATGGGAAGAAAGTAAAAAATATATATATATATATACCTTCTATACTTTTATACACAATTTTTCCATGTTTCATCTATAATTATGTTTTGGTGATTATTCATTTGGATTAGTACACATTAACTTTTAGTTTATTTTACTAGCAGGAACATGCCAGTCTATCACTAGTAAATCTATATATTTTAACTAGACTTATATTCTTCATCTATATTTAATAATCTACCATTGACTATTCAATGGACAGTGTTTAGACATACTTATTGTTTTTACAGTAGGGTAGAACTCCATCTGATAGCCTGTATATATATTTCCTTGTTTTGCTAAGTTTGTTCGGGCATGTATGTATGTGTATATATGTATATATCCTATTTTAGTACTTAGTGCTATCATGGAATTTTTCTCTTCTCATTTCTAGATAAAGCACTAGATACATCATTAATATGAGAGATATACATATGCATTTACTCGCTCTACTCATATATTAGTAATTTTATTTATATATTTGTATGTATATTCACATGCATATTCATATGTGCATTTTTAGATTTTTATATATATACTCTGAGATACTTTCTGAGAGTCAAAATTAAGAATAAAATTAAGTATATTAGGTAGTTAATGTATTAATTTTGAGAGCAATTATAGGTGCATTTTTTATGATTATTAAATGAATGAATTCCAACAAGCGTTTTAAAGTAGGACATACATTACATGTTTATTATTTTTCAACATTAATTTATGCATTAGTTATTAATACATATGAACCACTATACAAATGTTACATAATATTATATAGTTCTAAATGTACATAATTATTATACAATCGCGGGTATTAATTTGTGACTGTACGCATATGTTAATGTTTATTTATTCACTTACATAAGTATTACAGCTTAGTAAGTCGTCTGATTATATATGAATAAAGAGCTACATATATAAAGTGAGAGCTATATTCAGCTATTCAGTTAGCTGTAACCATCTATTTTTATTGTTGGCTTTCACAATAGGTAGACGTCAGCACTTTTAATAGACCTATTAATGTATGCTAGTTAATGAGTTTTTGATGCAAGCATCTTAACACAAATTGTATAATTGATGTTATCAGTTGGAAATCCCACCACATTTAGTATTTAAATGCACTTTTGTTTGTAAAAGCTATCTGAAGAAGCGTAGCTAGAACTACGCGAAAGCGCTCATTTTCTCCAATAAACTGGCATTCATTTTTACATTGTGTCTGCTGCTTGAATATTTAAGCTAATAGAAGATGCGCACCGTGGCTGGATATCTCACTACTTTTTATCTATATCTATCTATTACCAAGCACTTACCTTTTGGCCGCCCCTTTGGGGGGGAAACTGACTCTTCATGCAAAAAACTGGCAGCTTATAACGTAGGACAAATGGGTTTTAAATATAGTATCCCAGGTATACAGATTTCATTTCCACACATTGCCAATTCCAAACGGATGGCCAGACCTGCCCCCAAATCAGTGGGCAGAGGCCCAGAAACAAGTACTTTCATGAGCATGGGGGCTATTCAACTAGTGCCAGAAGAAAAGGAAGAGGAAAAGGGACAAGGTTTCTATTCCAAACTTTTCCTGGTACCCAGAAAAGACAAGTCATGGCATCCAGTTCTGGACTTATCTACTGTAAACACCTTTCTGGACATTCCAAAATTCTTGATGCTGACTCTTCACCAGTTACTTCCTATGCTAGGCAAAAATGCCAGGTTGGCAACTCTAGATTTAAAAGAGGCTTACCTGCATATACCAATCAGGGAATCTTGCAGAAGATACTTCCGCTTCAAAGCAGGCTACTTGCATTACCAGTTCTCTGCACTGTCCTTTGGCTTATCTACTGTGCCCAGGGTCTTTACAAAGTGCCTGGCTCCAGCAATTGCATTTTGCAGGCAAAGAAATATTCAGATATATCCATACGTGGACGACTGTCTAATTCAGGCAGACAACAAGGACATTCTTCTAAAACATTTGGCGGTTTGTAAAAGGGGTTCTGACTTGTCTAGGATACACTATAAATGAAAATAAATCACAACTTGTACCCTCTCAAAAAATTACATTCCTGGGTGCAAGTTTGAATACAACTGCCCAGATGGCTTTCCTTATGCCAGAGAAGCAAACTCATTTGGTGACTTACTTCAAACAGGTGGCCACAAAAACCCTGTTTTCTGCAAGGCAAATACTGCAAGCCTTGGGATTCATGGCCTCTTGCATTCTTCTAATCATATATGCAAGACTGCATATGAGGAAACTTCAGTGGTATTTGAAAAGTTTATGGAGTCAACATTCACAGCCTGGAAACAATGATTCCTATCATACCTTGCCTGTGCCTAGAGTTCCTATGGTGGGCAGAGGCCTGCCACCAGAACAAGGGATTGCCATTCACACCACCCCATGCCGACCAAACCCTAACTACAGACGCATCAGACTATGCATGGGGTGCTCACCTGGCAGGGATGTGCATTCAGGGAAAATGGAGCCCAAATCAAATGCACCTTCACATAAATCAAAAAGAAATGCTAGCTGTACAGAATGTACTGACAGCCTTCACGGACTACTTTCATCCAGGACAATTACTGATAAAGATGGACAACACCACAGTTATTTGGTACATAAACAAGCGGGGGGGTACACACTCCTACTCCCTCTGCAGACTAGCCATGGCATTGTGGAACACAGCCTTGAGCTGTCAAGTACAACTACAAGCTCAATTCCTGCCAGGAAAGCTGAATACTCTGGCAGACGAGCCAAGCAGAAATCTCATGGACCCACACAAATGGTAACTGGAACCATGGATTTTAAACATGTTGACACACAAATGGGCGAGCCCAGACATAGATCTTTTTGCCTCACCCCAGAACTATCAGTTGGACAAATTTTGCACAAGAACTCGTCACAAAAACGCCTGAAAAGTGGATGCTGTGTCCTTCAGCTGGAAAAACCTATCAGTCTATGCCTTTTCCCCTCTGCTCTCCAAAGTTCTACTAAAAGTCACAGGACAAACCAAAAATTATTTTGGTTGCTCCAGACTAGCCTCACCAGCACTGGTATCCACTCCTGCACAGTGTCAAACCTTCCACCGTGGCAGCTGCATCAGACACCTTACTTACTGTCTCAGCTGAACAACCAAATTCTGCACACTCAGCTCCAAACTTTGAATCTTATAGTGTGGCTAATCACCTAAATTCACCCTTAGCATCCCTCAGCAAACCTGCGATGGATGTCATTTTGGAGGCGAGAAGACCTAGTACTGGAAAATCTTGTGCTGACAAATGGAATAGATTCTGTGCCTGGAATCAATCTCAAGGGATAAGCACAGCAGTGCCCGACATTCCTCAGGTTTTGCAATACTTAACTGAGATGCATCACAAGGGCCTGTCCTTTTTCTTCCATAAAAATCCATGCCTCTGCCATTTCAGCTCATTACAACACAGAACCCCCCTTTCTCTCCCATCCTCTGCTAAAGCAGTATCTCAGTGGGGCCAAGAACTTGACCACCCAGGAGAGCTCCAGCCCCTGCCTGGGAACTTAATTTATATTAGAGAAACTCACTCTCCCTCCTTTTGAGCTAGCTGCTACTGCAGACTTAAAATTTCTCTCCTGGAAAACAGCTTTCCTTTTAGCAGTCACTTCAGCTAGAAGGATTTCCGAATTACAGACTCTTATGGCAGTGGAGCCTTTCATCATTTTTCATGCGGACAGGGTATCTGTCAGGGCCAACCCATCCTTCATGCCTAAGGTGGTATCCAGTGTGGCTCTTAATCAGACCATTCATTTGCCAACTTTCTTTCCCAATCCACAGAACAAGGGGGAGCGGATTCTGCATTCATTGGGTGTACACAGACAACTTGGATTTTACTTAAACAGGACTAAATCTCAAAGAAAATCTGAACAACTGCTGGTCGCATTTGCTGCAGGGGTAGAGGGAAAGGCTATTTCAAAGCAAACCATTTCCAAATGGATAAGCCGTTGTATTTGTTTCTTCTAGAAGCATCATGGAAAAACTATCCCCCAGGGGGATCAGATCCCATTCCACCAGGGCTGCATTTACTTCAGCCTTTCTCAGAGGTGTTCCTACTAGGGACATTCTTGAAGCTGCTACCTGGTGCTCAGTTCATACTTTCACCAAACATTACCATTTACCACTTTTCTCTAAATCCAGAGCTGGCTTTGCCACTGCTGTCCTACATGGCCTTATAGCGGGTCCTAATGCTGTATAATTCCCTCCACCCAACCATAGCTTTGGGAATCTACCCAAATGTAATGACTGCAACAGTGAAACACGAAGAACATACTAAAGTTGTGTACACTTACCATAAATGTAGATGTTCGAATGTATTCACTGTTGCAGTCCTGGTTACCCTCCCTCCAGCCCCCTATTTTTCTCTGGCTATAACCTCTACCTTCTCTTACTATGCTTAAAAGCCCTTTTGGTGTATTTGCTTTTGGTTGGAGGTATATTTTTTTGTGTTTTTTAATTTTATTTGCTCCCCATTTGGGGGGCACCTTACATCTGGGGCAAGAAAAATTGATGAAATGGTGTCTGCTGCATGTTTTATACCCGACAACCTGACGTCATGGAAGAAGGGACAGCAACCGATGAGGACCCAAGACTTTGTTAATCAGGCTGACTGAGGGCAACCTGCCAGCAGATTACCCAAATGTAATGACTGCAACAGTGAATACACTCAAACATCTACATTTATGGTAAGTGTACACAACTGTACTTTTGTTGAATCCCCATGCTTCATTTGGAGGACGCGGGAGAAGTATCACTAGTTTTACCTCGTGCAGATATGATTGTAGGTGTGTTCACACTTCCTCTGTGTATTTATTTGGTGCTCCCATCTGACTCGGACTACCAAGATGTTCGTCATAGTCCATGTTGCAATAGTAAATCTTGGGACTTGTACCATGCAGAAGCCTTTGGCCAGTCTGAATATTAGTGCATCTCACTTATCCCCCAGCCAGTAGACATCCTCTGCCATCTGATATCAGGACATCAGTGGTATAAGAGGTATGTCAGTTGGTACCATCTTCATTTCTTCCTTGATCTGTAGTCGGTCAGCTATTCACAGGTAAGTACTCCACTGAAACCTTCCTTAACTTGTTAGCTGTTTGTACTTTATATTTAAAAAGGTTAATTGCCTGCCATGTGCAAAAGAAATCCCCCACAAAGGCTATTGTTTGTATTGTCTCTGGCTTAGAGTGCCTTAGCATGACATCCCTATCTGCCCTTTCTGTTCAATTCTGAAGTGGTCATTCATAGGGCCAAATTCCATCAGCAGCAACACTTAATCTGATAGGGCCAGGTCTTTTCATGCCATGGCATGCCCCCAGTGCCCAGTCCATCATCCCTGAAAAGCATAAGGACAAACACCCATAGGCAAAGGACATTACAGAGGCTGAATACCTTTGTGTTGCTGCCTTTTAAGACATTAAATCATGATACAAGTGAGAGACACTTTTGCACCCCCTTTGTCTAACACCTGTTAGGCTGTAGTCCTTTGCCATGACCATTTCAGAGTCTACCATGAATCAGTTCCTTTATTCACATTCAGATACCAGAGAGGCTACTAAGTTGACCAGTACTCTGGTGATTAGGGGTTGGCGTGAAATCTCCTTAGATCCGATGTCTTTTTTTTTTTGTCTGAATCAACAGACTGGATTATCAGATTCGACATCAGTACTTTTTTTAAAATCCTCATATCCAGGGCTTAGCCTCCTCCTCTGTTCAGAATTTCTTCCTGTCCCTACAGTACTTCAGATTTAATTTTCCACCTGTTTGATTAGGATGCAATCTGAGGACTCTGCACTTACTTTTGCAGGTAAATGTTTTCTGAGTAGAGGTGTTTTTGATATTCTGTGGATCTTTTGTCTGCGTATAGCTAAATACAAATGTGAAGTTGTTAAATCTCGCCGTTTATTCTCACTGATGGGTTCGGAGCAGATCCTTTTCTCCGACATGGCCGTTAGCAAAGCTCAAGGTTGCCAGTAGCTTGAGACAAAGCCCCATATCCCATGATGCACTGCTGGAATCATCTCCGATCTAGTTTGCCGTGGCACAAATCTCGGTGTTCCAGATGGCTTGGACCAATTTTCTTGGAAAGGTTAATCTGTTTGCAAGCTTTAAAAACTTTCTTGACTTTCATTCTTGTTAGGATAATATATATATATATCTAAATCTATATATCTAAATCTATATATATATATATATATATATATATATATATATATATGTCTATATATATATAAGTGCCCTGTGTTGGCTTGGTTTTTTCTATAGAAGTGTTTCTAGTTTAACAGTTGGCCTAGTAGTTAAATTCTTACTCAGTAGTTAGTTAAATAGTTGCTTTGAGTGTGTTTTTTCCATTTGTTTAAATTTGTCTAAATTTAAAAGGATGTCTGATGAGAACGAGAAGCCACATCCTAAATATGGCTTCAAAAAATGTCCGGATTGTGGACAAAAAATGTCAGTCATGGCACGTTCAGTGTGTTTATTGTCTGGGGACATTACACCTTCAAGACTCTTGTAGCATGTATCACTCCCTCTCTTCCAGGGTACTTTTAGAGAGGAGGAAATTGGTGGATAGGGGTTTACTTCAGCACCCCTTCTCAGGAGCACTGGGTGACCAGGATGGTGCTAGTAAATCCTCTGTCATCCAAGTCTTCAGGTGACTCCAAGTTATCGAAAGGCTAAAAAAAATGGAGGGTGTAGGGTCATAGGTTCCACTGCCTTCGGAACAGTGTTCCTTCTGTTCGGAGCCAGCTCACAGCTTTGGAGCTGGTTTCTGAGATTCTCTTATCTCCTCTGCTCCGATCAGCACCCTCGGTGCACTCCTCGAAGTCTTCTGTCAGCCTCTCAGATCCGGATATGGACCGGTTGGTGCAGAAGCTTTTATGGGCACCAGACCTTGCCAAATTGTCGGCTCTGATGCCTTCGTAACAGAAGACCATTAACCCGGACTTGACTGCTGCTCCTCCGAGCCATACTGGACTTTCGGAGCTGGAGGAGGCTGACTTGATGGTTGTTGAGCCTGTGGAGCAGAGACCTGCTCCTGTGTTATCAGTTCCATCTACTCAGACATCTTCGGCGCTGACCGGGGACTCTAGGAGCTGACACTCCTGTCTGGTCCGGAGAGGATAGTCGTACCGATTTGTGTGTGCCGACTCTTCCTTTCGGGGCTTCAGTTCGAATGAGCTCTGCTCCTACCTCAGGCTCTGAGCCCATGGCCTCAGTGCGGGAGGATCGAACGGTCCCTTCGGATCAGTCTACCCCTTCTCGTCTGAGTCATGGTGCGTTCGATGCCATGAGGAGAGTCCTGTCTCCAAAGACAGCTGGTCTGGCTTCCTCTTCCCCTCAAGTGCCTGTGTCCACTCCTGCTTCTACTGGTCAACCCAAGCCTAGTGACCCTGAGCCTCAAGTAGCCCCACAGGGCACCCCCAGCTCTTCTGAGACCTCCTCAGAAGCCCCCACTGAGGAGGTATCCAGGAAGAGACTGTGCAAGAGGAGACTCTTGGACTCCCCACAGGAGTCTTTGACATCTGACACTGACTTGGATGAGTCGGAAGGGTCCCCTCGATCCCCCTCTGAGGATATCCCCTTTGCAGAGATATTGGAGATCCTTAATCAGAGGGGTGGTTTGTAGTCCAAAAGCCCTACTGAGGACGAGTCAGTGCTCTTGAAGGCTTTCGGGTCTCAACCTTCCACCTCTTGGGTGTCTCTGCCTTACGATTAGCTCATGCAGCTGATCTCTCGTAAGGCGTGAGAGTCTCCGGAGTCCATGGAACCTGTTCCTCGGAAGCCAAATAAGTTCATCTCTGCCCCCGTGGACAAAGCTTTTTTGCCTAAGGGTGTGCCTGTTGATGCCATTGTGATGATGGCAGCCACCAAAAAGGAAACGTCTGAGATGACCTCATCTGTCCATCCTCCTAACAGAGATTCCAGGATAATGAATAGATATGGGAAACCCATGTTTCGTTCAGCAACTTTTTCCCTTCGATCACTGAACTATTTAACCCATTTTACCAGACTACAAAGAGATTTCCTGAAAGAACTAGGAGATGCTCTCCAGGGTACGGTAGCTGCAGGGGTTGCCGACAAAGTTAACACCCAGCTCGCTACCCTAAACTTTATTGTGAACTCGTCCATGCGTCTCGTATCTTGCGCATCTGATTATTCGGGTAGAGCCGCTAGTTCAGGCATTGCTCTTTGTAGACTAGCCTGGATGTGTGTCTGTTCCTTTGCGGAGCCTTTCAAATCTTCCTTAATCAACACCCCATTTGATGGCTCATCCCTGTTTGAGTCCAAGGTAAAGTAAACTCTAACCAGGTGTGAGCAGGTAGGAAAGACTCTATCTGCCGTCTGAGTCTGTTTTTTACCCATACCCGGCCCTATCCCAAGGGCACTAAGGGCGGAAAGATGTGGTTCCAAAAAGCCTACGGAGCCTTTCAGGATACAAATGGTGAAACCCCCTGTGGAGGCAGAGGAGGGGGTTATAATGGAAGATGCCGCCCGCGTGTCTGGGGGGGGTCCGCAACAGCAAGGTGACAGAAGCCAGTTCTCTGGTCAGCCCTACCAGCGCTCCTGAAAGGGGAGACTGCTGTCCGGCTCTGGAGGCAGTTGGGGGTCGCTTATCTTTGTACCTAGAAGCCTGGCTGAGCATAACATCTGATACCTGGGTACAAAGCATCATTTCCGGAGGGTATTTCATACCGTTCTCTTCTCCTCCCACTCCTGTCAACAGAATCCCGGATGTTCCACCCAGTCTCTGGGAACAAGCAACTATTGGTCCGCAAGTTGCTAGAAAAGAGTCATCCAGCCAGTCCCAGCAAACCAAACAGGATTTGGAATTTACTCAAGATTCTTTTTGGTTCCAAAGAAAACAGGGGACTGGAGACCTATCTTGGACCTCAGCAGACTCGACCAATTTGTAAAAAAAAAAGAGAAGTTCCGAATGGTTACGCTTCAGGCCATTCTTCCCTTTTTAGGGAAAAGTGATTGGATGTGCTCCATCGATCTCAAGGATGGGTACTACCATACAAAGATGGACAGACACTCCAGAGATCACCTGTGTTTCTGGCTGGGAGCCAATCCCTTCCAGTTTTCAGCCCTGCCCTTTGGTCTCATTACAGCAACCAGAGTGTTCACCAAATGCACGGCAGTGGTCACAGCTCAGCTGAGGCATCTAGGATTCCAGGTTTTTCCATATCTAGACGATTGGCTCCTTACCGCCACCACCAGGCATCAATTGATTCAGGCAACAGAATCTACTCTGACACTCTGCAACCACTTAGGCATTACAGTCAACTTTGAAAAGTCTGCCTTGTCACCGTTGCAGAATACTGTCTTTATAGGAGCAGAGTTGGATACCTCAACCACCACTCTGTCTTCCAGCTGAAAGGGTCTCACTTCTACGTCAACATGTCAACTCATTTGTGTCGAAGAACAGAGCTACAGCCGCAGAGGTCTTGAAGGTACTAGGTTTGATGGCGGCAACAAATCTAGCCATTCCACTCACAAGGATGCATATGCGAATTCTTCAATGGCTTCTGTTCACTCAATGGTCTTACCAGAAATTGCCAATGAACCATATGATTCTCATCACAAACTCTTGCAAGAGGGACCTTTGGTGGTGGTTGACATCTCTTTGTCACAATAGGGTGACCCTTTGTGCCCCCCCCCCAGTAGCCATTGTGACCATGGACGCTTCCCTGATAGGGTGGGGGGGCATTTTCAGGGAAATATTGCCCAAGGCACATGGACGGATCAAAAGTCACATCTGCATGTCAGTGTTCTGGAGTTGAGAGCAGTGCTTCTGGTGTTGCAGTACTTTCAGGACTCTCTTCCCTTAGGGGCAATTGCAATTCAGACAGACAACATGTCAGTGGTCTGGTACTTGAACAGACAGGGCGGAACCAAGTCTTTACCCCCTTTGTCGAGAAGCCCTCGAGTATGGCTACGGGTTGTGTCATCCCAGCATTTTCTTAGCAACGCACATCCCGGGAAAATCCATTGTGATAGCTGACAATCTGAGCAGGGCAATCTTGTTGCCTCACGAGTGGTGTCTCAACCAACACGTTGCGGACATGATTTTACACAAATGGGGCCAACCTTGCTGCGACTTCTTTGCCAATCGCATCAATACCAAATGCAGAAGCTACTTTGCCCTAATACCACCTCCGGGACATCCCCGAGAGACCCACTCGTACACGATTGGTCTCCAGGTCTTCTATATGCATTCCCTCCAATTCCATTGATACCCAGGTTTTTACAGAAAACAAAGTCACTGGGAAGGACTGTTATACTTATAGCCCCCCCATTGGCCTCAACAGATTTGGTTCCCTTTAAAACCATCTGCTGGAGGATCCAAGGATCCTGGGCCCAGTTCCAGACCTCCTGACACGCCCGTCAGGAGATCTCCATCCTTCACTGCAGTCTGTAAAGCTGACTGCTTGGCTGATCCACTTCCCCAAATAGCCAGGCTTTATTCACTCTCAGATGACACAAGACAATTTCTATTGTCTTCTCATAAGCCATCCACCAGAAAACTATCGCAGTAAGCGGAAAATGTTCTCCATTTGGGCCAGCATACAAAAATTTGACCCTTTCCTAGCTCCTTTGTCGTCCATTTTAGAGTTTTTGACAGTGATTGTTAAGGAAGGAGCAGCAGCTGCCACAGTTCGGGTTCAGTTAGCCTCCATATCTAATTTCCACCGTGGATTGGATGGGTTAAATATTATGGCCCATAAGTTATCTAAGGTTTTTCTCAAAGGTGTTTTTCACATGAGGCCTCCTGTCAAAACCCCTTATTCTCCTTGGAATTTGAATTTTATGCTATCTCAAATAATCCCCCCCCCCCCTTTTGAACCAGCATCATTTTGTGATCTCAAATTTTTGTCCTGGAAAACTATTTTTCTAGTGGCCATTTCTTTTGCCCACAGTGTGTCAGAACTTCAAGCATTATCTATCAGACATCCTTATATGATTTTCCATGCTGATAGAGTATCTCTCGGAACAAGCCCTTCCTTTTTGCCTAAAGTCTGTTCCGAGTCTAATATCAATCAGGTCATTGAGTTACCAGTCTTTTTTTCCCAACAAATTGGAATACATGCTGCACAAACTTGATGTGCACAGACAGCTCAGATTTTATCTCTATAGAACTACGGATATTAGAAAATCAGATCAACTTTTTGTATCCTTTTCGGAGGCCAGGAAAGGTAGACCAGTGGGTAAAACAACCCTTTCAAAATGGCTGTCTGTGTCTCATTTGTTCATGCAACTGCTAACATACCTTTGCCACACAAAGTAAAGGCTCATTGAACCAGAGCCGTTTCTACGTCTTTTGCTTTTCAAGCCAAATTGCCCCTTGATAACATTTGTGCTGCAGCCACTTGGTCCAAGCCTCATACTTTTATCACTCATTACAAATTGGATAAGGCTTCCAGGGACAGGTCTTTTGGTTCTACGGTCCTGAAAAATGTACTCCTGTGAGCCACCCAGGATTGCGGGTGCTAGGGACACTACCCATCAGTGAGAATAAACTGCGAGATTTAACAACTTCACATAAAGAAGTTATGTACTCACCATAACGTTCTATGTATGTTTATCTTTCCTTTATTCTCACGTCCCTCCCCCTCCTGGCTGACAGTTGACCTAGAGGCTTGTAACATCCTGGTTGTTCAATGCTACTACTACTTTCTTGGAGAGTGCACCCCTTACAGGGTTATAGATACACGCAGCAAACAAGATCTGCGGTAACTCCATAGGTTCATAGGTTGGTACTAGGTTATCGGCCCTAGGTCCTATCCAAGCCTAGCCATAACAATTCCCTGGATATTTCTTCCCACAATATTTACTTCTGTGGGCCCCTGTCTAGCAGGGCGACTGACATGATCCCCGAGGTGAATTTCCTATCTCCCATCCAATCATCAAGGTTCCTTTTGAAGAGGGCCAATGAGGTGCTCTGCTTGACATGTATGGTGCAGTCTATTCCAGAGTATGGGAAGTCTCTGGGTCAGGAACCTATTCCTCCAGCATGTTTTGTTCATTGTGATGACAAGGTTTAGATCCCTGGTGCGTGTGGCTCTGAGGGATTGGGATTTCTTTAAGTGGAGCATGTCCAACAGCTCAGCGTTTGACATGGCCTTGTATGTTAAGCAGAGATCGCCTTTGAGTAGACGATATGCCACAGAGTATAGCTGGAGTTTTTTTAGACGGTCAGCATATGGCATCTGCTTTAGGCCTGCGATTCTTTTAGTGAGGTATTTGTGGCCTTTCCAGCTGTTGCAGATGTCTTGTGAGGTACATACCAAATGGGGCATTATGCTCTATAATGGGTCTAATGAGGGATGAGTACAGTGGAACAATTACCTCCTTTTTTCTGGATGAAAAGCCCTTAGTGATGAGGTGTGCCACATAGGATTTCCTGACTGTTGTGGCGATGTGGTTATCGAAAGTGAGACCACTGTCCACCTGTGTCCCTAAGTCTCTCATCACACTTTCGATGTTTAGTGTCCTGCCACCTCATGGGATAAAGGGGCTTAGTCTCGAGCTACTGGCAAACCTTGAGCTTTAACGGCCATGTCAGAGCCGAGGATCACCTTTGAACCAATCAGTGAGAATAAAGGCGAGATAAACAACTCGCATGGAACGTTATGGTGAGTACATAACTTCTTTTTTTAGTGTTTTCTGACTATCGTGGTGCTCTTTCTTGCCCTTTCCTCCCTCCGTCTGTATAAAAGTGTTAATTACGTCAATTTAGACTTTCCTCTGTTTAGTGGATTGTTAGCTGTATAGTTGTGCTTTTTTGGTCTGCTGTTCTAGTGCTGTGTTTGAGAAGTGCACTGAGAGGGCACAAGATCCTCCCTTGGCCTCAGGCCCTCGTATGTTTTGCATGTACTGTTTGGGTGTGAAATCACCTGGATATTAAGTGTGAGTTTTGTTTCATTTGGGGCCAGGGCTCTTACTGACCAGAGAAATAAGCTAGTTCTGAAGGATCTTCCATCTGCCCCAGTGAAGAATTAACCCCTTCTGTCTCATCCTCTGCTTCCCCATTGTTTGAGGGTGGGGGTTAAGACTAAGTATTCAATGGAAAGAGAGAAAAAAAAAAATCTGATGGCAAAGAAAGACAGGGCTCAGAAGACATCCTTGGATCAGTCAGGACCTTCTAGCCAGATTTCTAAAACCTTGAGACTGTTAGATCTCATTACAATTCTGGAGCCAATCTGGACTCTATCTCCTCCAAGCAGACCTTCTTGGGAACCAACCAGTCTTAGTTCTGTTCTCCTATTTTCAGGAAAGGTCTGTACTCTGGTCCTCTAGGCCACCCTCGGTGGCCTCTATCAAGCCCTTTTGGTCATGACATGAGAATTTTGGTTCAGAAGCAGACCTCAACAGGACAATCGCACAAGATTGAGGATCCAGATCCAGATGGTGGTCCTTCCATTGTCCCTTGGTAATCCCTAGGAACAGACAGTATTGGAATAGTGGTCCTGACGTAGATGCCCTGATGGTCATAGCTGTCACAAAAATGAGCTCTCTGTCTAGCCCCATAATGTAGTGTGGGGTGTCCCGACAGATTCAGAAACGAGACTTGGCTGCAGGGACGTTTCCTCTACATCCACTGAAATGTTCTTCGTGTTTCACTGTTGTAGTCTTCACATTTGGGTTATCTGCCTGCAGGTAGCCCTCAGTCGGCCTGAATACCAGTCTTGGATTCCTGCGTCGGATGCTCTCTCTCCTTCCATGACGTCAGGTTGTCAGGGGTATAAAACGTGTACCCGACCCCATTACATCAGTCTTTCTTGCCGTGCGGTGGCCGAAGCAGTTTAAGTGCCAGTCGGCCGACTCCTGAAATTTTCGTTTTCGAGTTTCAGAACTGAAGTCTTCAAAAAAAAAGACAAGTACCCCATTGGGGATCTTTTTTCTTGCTCCAACCGATGTCAGTAAAAGTTAACAATTGTCTTACCTGTGGAAAGCAAATACCTCAAAGATTTTCATTCATACTGTATCCCCTGCTTAGGCCCAGAGCCCGATGTCCCCTGCTGTCGGTTTTGTGCCTTGTTCAACCCCCTGAACTATTCGTCATCGGGCTATATTTGCAGCAAATTATTTTGGTACTCTGTATCCATACTCCAAAATGGCTTAGGTAAGCCATCCGACTGCCGATTTTCCCAAAAAAGTAAGGATAAAGACAGAGACAGACCGCATAGGTCCAAAACTGCCAACGATGCTTCCGTTAAGCTAGTCGCCAGTCTGCTGGTACTCAGTGAGTTGCTTTTGCAGCCCCTAATACCCGTTACTTCACATTCACAGGCCTCTGCTAAGACCCATTCAGAGTCCAGTAAGCCACGGGATGCTTCCTCTACTATGGAACCTGCAGATGTCTCTACCGTGGATGGGTCCAGAGCCACTGTGCAGGCACCGGCTTCTGAGGGTGTATTCAGGCCTACACACTTGCATTTTAAACAGATGCCATCTTCATCCAGGCCTAAAACTCGCACCACGCCTAGAAAACCGATGTCCAAACCACATGGTCAGGCCCATATGCCTAAAAAAAATAAAACAAAAAACAAGTGCTTAGAATGGCTGAAGACCTTATTACCTTAATTAGGGGAAGGCAGCCTTCCCCCTTATAGACTTGGAACTGATTTTCCTTCTGACCAGGAATCAGATATTTCTGTTTCTTCTGATTTCCAGGATTTGCGCTTATCTACCTATGAGGATTCTGATGCAGAGGATTCCATTCCCTCTGCTTCCCCTCCAGAAGATTTTTCTTTTGGTGAAATCTTGCACACTCTTAGGGAACATTTCCGCTGGGAAAGCCAGGATTACTCTGACTCCAAAAACAGGCTTAGGGAATTCTTACTCCTTCCTCAACAGGCTTTTAGCTATCCTTCCCGTTCTGGACATTGTAGATGATGCTGTCTTGGAGTCTAGCCTTTCCCCAGGCACCTTACCTCCAGCTCCCTGAAAACCTGATGGGTATTAGTGTCTGACACACATGTTTCTCTTCAAGAATCCTACTGTGGATCCAGAGACCATTTCCCAAGGACCAAAGGGCATTAAGGCTACTGCTACCAAAAATCCTACCCCTTCTGATAGAGATTCCAGAGCCTTGGAAAGATGGGGTAAGAAGGTATACACTTCTGCTACTTTGGCCATTAGGGCTTTAAATTGCCAGTTTCATATCTTAAAGTACCAGCAGCATATTATGGGACTACTTAAACAGAAAATGTTGATTCCTGACTGCTGAACACACACAATTATAGGTTTTAATGCATTCTGCAGAAGAAGTTTGTAAACTTACTTTGCAGTGTGGTTTTGACTCTTTAGAAGTATCTTGCAGGGCTGCATTCACTGGGTCTGTACTTAGAAGGCATGGTTGGCTTAAGGAGCAAAACTTACCAAATCATGTTAAAGCTAAGTTACTGGATGCTCCCGTAAACCAAGACCGCCTGTTTGGCAGCAAAGCAGAAGTCCTCAAAAATATGGAGGAAAAAGCTAAATCTATGCAAACTGTTAAAGATTTCCTGCAGGTACAGCCTCCCAGATTTAGTAGGCATTGGCCTTCAAAGAATTGGTCCTTCCAGTCTCTTCCAGACCTTCAGTCCAAACCCAGGAACAGCAGACCACCTAGGTTACAGTCTCAGGCTACACACAGGCCTAAGCAGTGGGGGGCTCCCACTTTGAAAGCAGGGAGTAGTAAGGCACCCCCCTGTGGAAAAATGGCAGAATGACTTAATCTTAACCCTTCCAAGCCCTGCTCAACTGCCTGCTCCCTTAGGAGGAAAGCTGGCCCTGCATGCAAAAAACTGGGAACTCATTACCCAGGACAAATGGGTTTTGAGTAGCTTCCCATGGATACAGATTCCACTTCCACACCATACCAACCCCAAACGGTTGGCCAGACCTACCCCCAAATCGGTGGGCGGAGGCCCAACGGCAGGTTCTCTCTCTCTAAGTATCAGGGCTATTCAACCTGTCCCAGCAGAAAAAAGGGGACAAGGCTTTTATTCAAGACTTTTCTTGGTACTCAGAAAAGACAGCTCCTGGTGACCTATCCTGGACCTCTCTATTCTAAACACCTTTTTGGTAATCCCAAAATTCAAAATGCTAACACTTCAACAGCTGCTTCCTATGCTAGGCAAAGATGCCTGGTTGGCAACCTTAGACTTAAAGGAAGCTTACTTGCATGTTCCAATAAGGGAATCTTGCAGGAAATACCTATGCTTCAGGGCAGGCTCTAGACGCCATCAGCTCTCTGCACTTCCCTTTGGCTTATCTACTGCTCCTATGGTATTCACAGAGTGTCTAGCTCCAGCCACTGCATTTTGCAGGCAGAGAAAAATTCAGATATACCCATTCTTGGGCGATTGTCTGAGTCAGGCAGAAAGCCAGGACTTGCTATTAAAACATCCGGCATTCATAAAGAAACTTCTTACCTCTCTGGGGTACACCATAAATGAAAGGAAATCTCACCTAGTATCCTGCCAACGGATTGTATTCCTGGGAGAAAGCTTGAACACAACTTCCCAGATGGCTTTCCTCACTCCAGAGAAACAAGTTTGACAACCTACTTCAGACTATTGGCCACAAAGACCCAGCTATCTGCAAGGACAATTCTGCAAGCCCTGGGGTTCATGGCCTCTTGCATTCTACTAATTCCATATGCAAGACTGCATATGAAGAAACTGCAGTGGTATTTAAAAAGCCTATGGTGTCAACATTCTCAGGACCTGGAATCAGTGATTCCTATCATCCCTTGCATAAAGACAGAATTCCTTTGGTGGGCAGAGGCCTGCTACCACAACAAGGTGCTCCCTTCCACTCTGTCCCCTGCCGCCAAATCCCTAACAGACTCATCAGACTGTGCATAGGGGGCTCATTTATCAGGGTAGTGCATTCAGGGCAAATGGAACCTGAGATGGATGCACCTGCATATCAACCAAAAAAATGTTAGCTGTACAAAGTTCTCTGACAGCCTTCAAAGACCGCATTTTTCCAAGACAATTATTGGTAAAGACAGACAACACCACAATTATGTGGTACATAAGCAGGGGGGAACCCACTCATACCCTCTCTGCAGACTTGCCATGGCTTTGTGGAACACAGACTTGAGCTGCCAAGTGCACGTGCAAGTTCAATTCCTGCTAGGCAAGCTAAACTCACTGACAGACTATCTGAGCAGAAATCTCATGGACCCACACGAATGGAAACTGGAACCAAAAGTATTCAAACTCTTGAACAAATGGGGGACTCCAGAGGTAGACCTGTTTGCCTCCCCTCGGAACTACCAATTGGACAAATTCTGCAGAAGGACTTCCCACAGTCAAGCCTGGAAAGTGGATGCCCTGTCCTATACCTGGGAAAGCCTCTCAGTTTATGCCTTTCCTCCTCTGCCTCTCCTCTCGAAGGTTCTGCAAAAGATCAAATAGGACAAGCCAAGGACAATACAGATTGCACCAGACTGGCCACGCCAGCACTGGTGTACCCCCTCTTGTGCAGTATGACACTACTGGAACCATGGCACCTGCCTCAGACCCCTTCCCTGCTGTCCCAGCAGGGGGCCAGATTCTGCACCCTCAGCTTCAAACCCTGAACCTTGCAGCCTGGCTAATTCCTTGAGCTCTCCAATAGCATCCCTTAGTAAGCAGGTGCTAATGTCATTCTGGAGACGAGGAAGGCCTAGTATTAGAAAATCCTATGCTGAAAAGTGGAAAAATGCTGTTCCTGGAGCCAGACTTGGGGGGGGGGGGGGGGGGGGCACGGCACAATTGTGCCCAGCTTACCTCATATTCTTCAGTACTTAACAGAAATGCTCCACAAGGGCCTATCCTTCTCGTCAATTAAAATTCATGCCTCTGCCATTTCAGCACATTATAATACTGAGCCCACCCCTCTTTTCTCACCCCCTGCTAAAGCAATTCCTTAGAGGGGCCAAAAATTTATGACCCTCCCCAGGAGAGCTTCTACTCCAGCCTGGGACCTTAACTTTGTATTGGAAAAGCTCACTCTCCCTCCCTTTGAGCCAGTTGCAACTGCAGAGTTGAAATTCCTTTCTTGGAAAACAGCCTTCCTTCTAGCCATCACTTCAGCAAGAAGAGTGTCTGAATTACAGGCCCTCATGGCAGTGGAGCCCTTCAATGCCAAGTTGTCTCTCTCGCCTTCATTTTTGCTGGTAGGGTTCGGAGCCGATCTTCGACTCTGCCATTTTCTAAAGCTCGAGAGCTGTTTACTGGCTCGAGGCCTCCCTATATCCCACAATGTGTGGCGCTAGATCCCCAGATCTCGTTTGCCGCTTCAGCTACGAGGTTGCGCTTTTCTGGCTCAGGTCGTATTCATCTTTTTGTGATAATTAGTTGTTAAAATTTAGTATATATTTCAAGCTTTTTTGTTTTAGTAGTGTAGTACTGTTAGATTAGTTGTAGTACCTGTGTTTTCTGCCTTTTAGGAAACTTGTTTTACTTAGGGGGGGAGGGGAGAAACTCTCTATCTCCCTAAAGTAGGCCGTTTAAATTAGAGGCTATCCCTTTCCCTTTTATAAACCCTTTTTCCAGTAGGAAGTAGTGTTTAGCCTTTGTAGTTAAAGATAAATTTCTTTTTATTTTTGCTAGTATTGTTACTCTCTTTTTTTGTGTGAAGGTGTGGGACTAGTGTGTTTCTTTACATGAGACTGATATACTTCAATTGGTATCCCATTTTCTTTAGCATGTTAAATAATACCAAGGTATCAGGGTTCAAGAAGTGTGACTCATGCTGTCAGAAAATCTCTGACAGACGGTCACACTTCTTGTGTTTGTTGTTTGGGCACCCTACACCTGCAGGACTCTTGCTCGGTATGTCATGCCTTTAGTCCGAGAGTCCTGCAGGAGCATAGGAACAAGTTGATTCTCAGGGGGTTACTAACATCTGAAGGGTCTTCGGCGAAGTCTCTGCCAGCAAAAACGCCTAAGCCCACCAAGCCGTCTGCTCCCAGTACAGAGCCATCACCAGGTGGAGCGTCTGCTTCCATTTCAGTTCCGGACGGAACCGAAGTATCTAAATCTCACTTGGCTCCGACCTTGGTGTCAGAACAGTCAGAGAGCCGTAAGCGATCTAGGTCGCCATCCCTAGAGTCTATTCGCTCTGCTCCAGGGTCGCCCTTATTACAGTCTGAACGGAGCCATCGGTCCCACTCTTCTCAGTCCTCGAGGCTATCCGATCATGACTTGGAGAGAGTAGGTTAGTAGACTCCTCAAATCGCAGGCCCTGGCTAAAATGTTAACTAGCCCTCCTCATCAGGCTGTGGCTGTTCCTGTTTCTGAAGTAGTTTCTCCTCCGACTCTTCCTGCCAGTTCGGAGCCGGAGTTTGTTGGGGCTCGGATCCTGGAAACAGCGCCGATGCTTCCCCTTTCGGCTCAGTCTGCTCAGATTTCTTCAGTGGTTCTGTCCTTGGAGGGATCTGGGCGCCGAGACTCCCTCGTAGGCTCCGAGGGGGGTGAGTGGCATCGGACCCTTGTCCGACCCCATTCTCCCTCTCGGAGCCTCTGCGCAGGTAAGCTCTGCTCCTACATCGGCCTCGGAGCCGTCCCTTTCGGTGCTGGGCCCCTCTTCTCTGCCGGACAGGGACGCCTTCAAGGTCATGAGGAACATGCTGACTTCCGAGTCTGCACCTCGATCAGCCCCTTAGGCTCCTCCCCCCAGGTTGCCTGCTTCGGTCTCTGCCCCTCCTCCAGACCCCAAGCGAGGGGATCAAACGCTCCAGGTCACCCCACTGGGTGTATCTTCCTCTTCCGAGGCCTCCCCTGAGATTTCAGTGGAGCCCCCTCATAAGAGGAAATGTAAGGGGAAACATGTTGACTCCCCTGAGTCTGGCACATCAGATACTGACTTGGAGGATTCGGAAGGGTCCCCAAGATCTGCCTCTGAAGATGTCTTTCTCAGACATCCTTGAGATCCTTAGGCAGAGGGGGAACTGGACTGCCCTTAACCCTTCTGAGGGCGAGTCGGTATTCCTGAACGCGTTTGGTTCTCGCCCCTCCACCTCCTGGGTGTCTCCGCCTTTCGATCCATTGATGGAAGTAGTGGCTCGGAAGGCATGGTCAGCCCCGGACACACTGGAACCAACCCCCCGCAGGCCCACTAAGTTTATTACGGCCCCTCAAGATAAACAGTTTTTGACAAAGGGTGTCCCCGTTGATGCCATTGTGGTAGCAGCGGCCATGAGAAAGGAGTTGGCTGACACTTCTGTACCTGTCCATCTCCCTAATAGAGTCTAGGACGATGGACAGATATGGGAAGCTGATGTTTTCTTCAGCGACTTTCTCCATGCGGTCGCTGAATTACTTGTGCCACTTCACCCGTCTCTAGAGGGATCTCCTCAAGGAGCTAGGAGATACCCTTCAAGATCCATCAGCTGCGGGGGCTCAAGACAAGATCAACTCCCAGCTGGCGACTCTTAATTCTATCGTCAACTCCTCCATGCGGCTCATTTCGTATGCGGCTGATGGGGCGAGTAGGGTCGCAGGCACAGGCGTGGCTTTGAGAAGACATGCCTGGATGCGGTTATGTAACTTTGCTGATCCCTTCAAGGTGTCTTTCACCAATACCCCTTTTGATGGTTCGGCTCTGTTTGGACCTCAAGTGAAAGATACCCTTACCAGGTGTGAGCAGGAAGGCAAGACTCTGCCGTGGGAGTCTTTTTCCACTCCCTCTAGACCATACCCTAAAGGTCAGAAGAGTGGAAAGATGTGGTTCCGGAAACCCCAGGAAGCCGTGCCTGACGCACGTGGTGAGTTTCCCTCCAGAGGCAGAGGAGGGACCAATACATGCCGCCGGCAGGGCAGAGGGGGTCCGCAGAATCAGGGCAGCAGAGAATCTTTCTCTGACAAGCCCTTCCAGCACCCCTGAGGGGGCTGCCCGGCTGTCTGTCTTTGGAGGCAGTCGGGGGAAGGTTGTTTCTGTACCCAAAAGCCTGGCGTCTCATTACACGAGACAGATGGGTACGGTGTATCATATCCGGAGGTTACAAAATCCCTTTTGTCCACACCCCCTTAAAATCAAACAATCCCATCCCAGATGTTCCACCCGGTCTAAGGGAACATGCAGTACAAGAAATTTCAAAACTGCTAAAAAAAAAAAAAAAAAAAAAGGGGCCATCCAACAAGTCCCAGCAGACCAGCAAGGATCTGGAATTTACTCAAAGTTCTTTTTGGTACCATAAAAGCCGGGACTGGAGACCCATTTTGGATCTCAGCAGGCTAAACAAGTCTGTTCAAAGAACGAAGTTCCGGATGGTCACGCCTCAGTCCATTTTACCCTTTTTGGGTCAGGACAATTGGATGTGCTCCATAGATCTTCAGGATGTGTACTACCATATCAAAATGGACAGGCGTTCCAGAAGGTTTCTCCGCTACCCGCTGGGAGCCAGTCATTACCAGTTCAGAGCCCTGCCCTTTGGTCTCACCACAGCCCCTAGGGTGTTCACCAAATGCATGGCAGTGGTTACCGCTCACCTGAGACTGCAAGGATTCCAGGTGTTTCCATATCTAGATGACTGGCTCCTTACTGCTACCACCAGACATCAATTGCTGAGAGCCAGGGACTATACCATCCAAACATGCGCCAACCTCTAGGTATCTCAATAAATTTCGAAAAGTCTGCATTGTCGCCTTGTCAGTCTTTAACCTTTATAGGCGCAAGATTAAATACGAAAGATCTGTCTGCAAGACTTCCAATAGACAGAGTGGCAGACATTCACCGACACATACAGGTATTATTAGGATGCAGAAAGATTCAGGCCAGATTCGTCCTAAAAACCTTGGGTGTCATGGCAGCAGCTATCATATTAGTTCCCCTGGCTCGTTTTCACATGAGTATTCTCCAGTGGATGCTTTTCACCCAATGGTCCTTTCAACAACTTCTTATGTCTCACAAGATAATAATCACGCAGTCATGCAAAGACCACTTGACTTGGTGGATGGTCTTCCCATCAGTACCCCAGGGCAGACCATTTGTCCCTCCTCCAGTTGCCACGGTGACCACGGATGCCTCCCTGATCGGGTGGGGAGGGGGCATTTTCAGGGCAGGACTGTCCAGGGTACCTGGCAACCCCACGAATCCACTAGCACATATATGTCTTGGAGATGAGGGTGGTGCTTTTAGCGTTGCAAGCTCTTCAGAACTCTCTACCCACTGGGACCATTGCATTTCAGACAGACAATATGTCTTTAGTGTGGTACATTAACAAGCAGGGCGGAACCAAGTCCTGTCCCTTATGTCGAGAAGGACTCTGACTATGGCAGTGGGCGATCTCCTCTCAGTGGTTTCTGACAGCAACGCACATCCCTGGGAAGTCCAACGTCATAGCGGACAAGCTAAGCAGAGCTATTCTCATGCCTCACGAGTGGTCTCTCAATCGGACAGTAGCGGACAAAATCTTCCGCAAATGGGGTCAGCCTTGCTGCGACCTTTTCGCAACTCCTCTCAACAGCAAGTGCAACAGTTTCTTCACTCTCTTCCCGGACACTCCCCCAGAGACGCTCGGTTGGCCCCAGGGACTTCTGTATGCATTCCCACCTTTTCCCCTAATTCCCAAACTAATTCAGAAAGCTACCGTGCTGGGTTGCAGGATGATCCTCATTGCTCCCTACTGGCCTCAACAAATCTGGTTCCCCTTTCTGCATCGTCACCTTCTAGAGCAGCCTTGGAATCTGGACCCAGTTCCGGACCTCCTGATCCATCAGTCGGGCAGGCTGCATCAGTCTCTTCAGTCTCTCAACCTCACTGCTTGGTTGCTCCACTTCCAACCTTAGCCAGGCTTTCCAGTATTTCCCGTTCTGTGCATGAGATTATCCTTTCTTCGCACAAACCTGCAACCAGGAAGACTTGTGCTAGTAAGTGGAAACGTTTCTCTTTCTGGGCAGAGGCTAGAAATATAGATCCTTTTACGGCCCCTGTCCATAACGTTCTAGACTTTTTAGCAGAACTTTTTCAAGCGGGCTCATCATCTCTCACCATTAGAGTTCAATTAGCGGCAATCCCAAATTTCCATACGGGCCTGTCAGAAACCAGCATCATGTCCCATAAGCTTTGCAAAGCCTTTCTTAAAGGAACAATTTTGCTCAGGCCTCCAATGAGAGATCCCCCACCTCCGTGGGACTTGAATTTGATCCTAGCTTCCTTGATACTGCCTCCTTTTGAACTTGCAGCTTCCTGTTCCTTGAAATTGCTTTCTGGGAAAACCCTCTTTTTGGTGGCCATTACTTCAGCGAGGAGAGTTTCTGAACTTCAAGCCCTATGTGTTCGTCTTCTTTACCTAATTTTCCATAAGGATAGGGTTTCACTCGGACTAATACTTCATTCCTTCCTAAGGTCCCCCCCAAAAATAATTTGAATCAGTCCATTGATCTGCCAGTCTTTTTTCCAAATTATTCCAACAAAGCTGAACACAAGTTACACCAGTTGGACGTTCATAGGCAATTACATTTCTATTTGCATAGTACTGAGAAAATAAGGAAATCAGACCAACTCTTCCTGTCCTATGCGAAGGGTAAGCAGGGTCGACCAGTGTCTAAAGTAACTTTATCCACGTGGTTGTCCTCTATTATTACCCTTATTTATCAATTGAGGAATAAAGAACTCCCTGCTAAACCTAAAGGCCACTCTACTAGGGCTTTAGCTACGTCGGTAGCCTTTCAAGCAAGACTACCAGTGGAAGCCATTTTGTGCGGTGGCCACATGGGCCACCCCTGATATCTTCATTTCACATAATAAATTGGATGTGGCCTCTCGGAGTAGAGCTGATTTTGGTTCCACTGTGCTCAAGAGTCTGTTCCGATGAGCCACCCAGGACTAAGGTACTAGGGACTCTGTCCCTACCAGCAAGAATGAAGGCGAGAGAGATAACTTAACATTAAGAAGTTATGTACCAACCATAACGTTCCATGTTAGTAGTCTTCTCGCCGCCTTTCTTGCGTCCCACCCTCCATCCCCCTAGCCTAGATAGACTGAGAAGAGTCCTCCTACGAGTCTTGTCACTGGCTGAGTCTTACCCGATTGATGTCCTCTATCTTATCTTTAGCCCTATAGCTGAAGTCTTGCTATTGGGTCAGTTGTCCTCTTGTATTGTTATGGTATTAAGTCTTCCAAGCGAGGTCTGGGGATTTAGCGCCAGGCATTGTGGGATACAGGGAGGCCTTGAGGCAGTAAATAGCTTTCGAGCTTTAGAAAATGGCCGAGTCAGAGCCGAAGATCGGCTCCGAACCCAACCAGCAAGAAAGAAGGCGAGAAGACAACTAACATGGAACGTTATGATAGGTACATAACTTCTTATCTTCCATGCAGACAGGGTTTCCCTCAGGACCAATCCTTCCTTTATGCCCAAGGTGGTGTCTAGTGTGGCCCTAAATCAGTCCTTTCATTTGCCTACTTTTTTCCCTAATCCATAAAACAAAGGAGAACGAATACTGCACTCTGGATGTGCACAGACAACTTAGATTTTATTTGGACAGGACTAAGCCTCTCAGAAAATCTGAACAGCTGCTAGTTGGCTTTGCTGCAGGGGCAGAGGGGAAGGCCATTTCAAAGCAAACCATTTCCAAATGGATAGCCCATTGCATTCATTTTTTATAAGCACCATGGAAAACCTACCCCACAGGGGGATAAGATCCCATTCCACCAGGGCTGCATTTACCTCTACAGCCTTTCTCAGAGGAGTCCCTACCAGGGACGTCCTAGAAGCTGCAACCTGGAGCTCTGTACATACCTTCACCAAGTATTACCACATGCCTGTTTTTTCTAAATCCAGAGCTGGTTTTGCCACTGCAGTCTTGCAGGACTTAATAGCTGGCCCTAATGCTCTCTGACTTCCTCCTCCCTTCCTTAGCTTTGGGAATCAACCCAAATGTGATGATTGCAACAGTGAAACACTAAGAACATAGTACAGTTGTGTACACTCTACATAAATGTAGATGTTGGAGTGTATTCACTGTTGCAGTCCTGGTTACCCTCCCTCCAACCCCCTGACTTCTCTTTGCTCTACCTTTCCTTCTTTGGTGTATTGTGTACCATAACATATTGCTTCCTGTTGGGGGGCACCTGACATCTGGGGCAGGAAAAACTGATGTAATGGCTTTGGCTGCATGTTTTATACCCCTGACGTCATAGAAGAAAAGACAGCATCTGATGCAGGAATCCAAGACCCTGGTATTCAGGTTGGCTGAGTGCTACCTGCAGGCAGGTAACCCAAATGTGTTGACTGCAACAGTGAATACACTTTAACATCTACATTTATGGTAAGTGTACACAACTGTTCTTTACTTAGCTCTTGTGACATGTTCTCAGAGAGACTTGACCAAAGAGCTTTCCACATTTGTCTCTGCTCATCTGTCTGCTGATTGT
The DNA here is from genome assembly GCF_019279795.1 of Protopterus annectens. Classification (NCBI taxonomy): domain Eukaryota; kingdom Metazoa; phylum Chordata; order Ceratodontiformes; family Protopteridae; genus Protopterus; species Protopterus annectens. Next base: position 951,837,568 of record NC_056733.1, on the reverse strand, counting down.
ACAAAAGGCTGTGGAACTTCAGGTAACCATCTTTCAGTTGATGTCCAATTTGTCCATGCACCTGCATTCCAATGCAGCTGATGGCACATTGAGAGCTGCAGGCCATCAGCATTGCCATTTGCCAGCATACCTGGATGCATCTCTGTGATTTATGTGGAGAGCTTCAGAATGTCCTTTGGCAACGCTTCCTTTGATGGTTCAACACTTTTAGGTTCCACTGTCAGGGAAATGTGCAACAGAACAGGATGTCAAAATGGTCCCTGCTGTGTGGGTATGTTTTTCTACTCTTCCCCCAAAAGGAATTTTTTCTGGAACCAAAAAGGTGGGAAAGAAGTTATGGTTCCATAAATCTGAGTTTATAGGATCATAGGAAGTTACTAGGCTAATGTCCCAAGGGCCCTTACATGCCTAGGCAAGTTCGTACCCTTGTCTCCATGATCACCACCTATTGCCTGGTTTTGCTCTGGACTCTTCTTGTGACAGACCCTCCCAATGCAGAGGTGAAAACATTTTCAGTGGACATCAGCCCCCAGGGCAGAAGTCTGCAAAATCGAGGATTTTGAGGTCCCTTTACTAAGAAGCCCTGAATGGTTACCTTAATAACACACACTGGAGGCAATTGGGGACGCTCGTCTCTCCACCCTCATGCCTGGTTTAGCCATCATGTAAAACTCTTGGGTGCAGAAGATTACCAGAAGCTGTTTTTCCTTTTGCTGCCTTCCAGGCAAAGAAAATTCCTGATGTTCCATCCAATCAGAAGTAAGTGGCAGCAGTGGAAATGTTAAAGCTGCTAGAAAAGTGAGTCACTCAGGAGGTCCCACAAACCAGCAAGGATCTGGAGTCTAGTCAAGATTTTCATACCTCTCAACAAGCGAGTCATTCAGGAGGTCCCACAAACCAGCAAGGATCTGGAGTCTAGTCAAGATTTTCATACCTCTCAACTGTACAGATTTTCCCAGAATGTCCATATTTTTGTCTGATATATTTGGCCCGTTTTTCATAAAAGGTTTTCTGGCTAATTGGTGGCACATCATTAAAGACTAACGTTAGAAAATAATAGGCATTTGAGTTTGCTGTCGTACCCTTCAGAAAATCCATGCTAAAGCCAACCTTGTTGTATCACCCGAGTTTGTAATGTTAAAAAGTTGTTGCTTTTTTTGCACCTTTGTCTCACTGTTATTGGCTTTGTCCAGATTTCTTGCTGTAAGAAGTTGAGAGGCATGCTTTTCATTCTTGGAGGAGCGGGGACTGAAGTGTCCCCATGCCCATTTGAGACCTCAGCCACCTCAGTTGGTAAAACAAAGTTCCAGATTATCATGGTTCAGTCCATCCTGCCTGTTTTGAGGAAGGACGACTGGATGTGCTAGATAGACCTTCAGGATGCCTATTATCACATAACTATAGTGAAGCAGTGCAGGTTTCTTTTTTGGCTGGGGGACATTCATTTTCAGTTTAGATGACTCCCTTTTGGTCTCACCACAGCCCCCAGGTTGTTTACCAGCTGCATGGTATTGGTGACAATGTTCCTAAGGCTGCTGGTGTACTGGGTATTCCCTTATTTAAATGACGGGCTCCTCACCACACCCACCAGGGGTCTACTTATCCTGTCCAAACATGACTTGCCACAACTCATTAAGCTGGGGGCTAGTGTAGTGGTTAAGGTGTTTACGTCACAGATGCAGCAAGGTACAGAGTTTGATTATGGCCTTTGAGGGATATTGGCTAGGATTAATGCTCTGGGCAGCTAACATAGCCTGTTAAGGGGGAGAGTTGGCTTAATGGTCAAGGTCTTATGCTCACAAATATGATACAGGGTTGGAGTCTGACCTCTGGTTATGAGCTAGGCTTGTAATAGACAGCCTAGTATTTGCCTATGAACCTGTAAAGAAATGCCAGTGGACACTGACTGATGACGGATTTATGGGGTGTTACCTAGACACAACGTCTCAAATTACCAAACTTCTGCACTTGAGTACTTTCTCTGCATTGGCAAGCTTCCGATGTGCTCTCCTCCTTGAATCCTCCAATAAAACTTTTATCCTTCTGTTACTGAGGTCTAGTACTTTGGTCATGGTAGTTCCTCAAGCCAGATTTTACATGAAGGTGCTGCAGTGGACGGTCTGTCCAGTGGCCCATGTTGTGTCAACTAATTCATTTTCCAGTTCATTTCTTCCTGAAGCAGGCATCACATCCACTGGTATTTGACTTCTCCACTACTGAAACACAGCATCAATGGGACCGGATGGTGTCCCCGGCTGTGTGCTACACGAGCTAAATGAGGAATTAAACCCGCACATAAGGCAGCTGTTTAATCTCAGCCTTACCACAGGATACGTGCCCAAGGAGTGGCGTACGGCAACTGTGGTCCCACTCCACAAAGGCGGTGCCTCTACGGACCCTGGTAATTACCGCCCCATAAGCTTAACAAGTCTAGTCTGCAAAGCTATGGAGAGGATCATAATGGAGCTCATAAACAAAGATATAGGGGACTTGCAGACATTGGACCCGACCCAGTTTGGCTTTGTCAAGGGAAGATCATGCCTTTTGAACTTGGTTGACTTCTTGAAACAGTCACCAAGGCCATTGATGAGGAAAGGCAGTCCATACAGCCTACCTTGACCTTGCAAAGGCTTTCGACACAATACCCCACTCGGGTATTGTAGAAAAACTTACCAGCTTAAATGTAAACCCATATGTCACAAGATGGGTTGCAAACTGGCTTAAGGACAGAACCCACAGGGTTAGAGTTGCTGGCGCTGTGTCAGACTCCAAGCCGGTCACAAGTGGTGTCCCACAGGGCTCGGTCCTTGGCCCCTATTGTTTGGCATCTACTTCTCAGAAGTACAGGCCAACATGGGAGGACTTTGGCTGACAAAGTTTGCAGACGACTGCAAACTGGGCCATAGTGGAAAGTGCATCGGACACGGATATCCTTCAGAAGGGACTCACGGAAACAGATAGCTGGTGCCAGAGCCATGGCCTGAAGTTAAACGCCAAAAATGTATAGTCATACCCTTCGGGAAAAACAAGGTAACCCCAAGCTACCATATAGGTGGCAATCCACTAAGCACAGAAGAGGTTATCAGGGACCTGGGGACCCAGGTTGACAGTGGCCTTTCTTTTGACACTCACATTGCTAAAGTGGTTAGAAAGACCTTCTACATTGCCCACCTGATCATGAAGGATTCACATCCAGATCTAGTGAGGTCATTGTTCCCCTGTACTCTTCACTTATCAGACCAATGATCGAGTACAATGCCCCATTCGGGATGTATCTCACCCGACATCTGCAGCAATTGGAGAGACCCCAAAAGTTCCTCACCAAAAGGATAAAGGGACTCCAAAATCTGTCATATGCTGCCAGATTGAAGAAACTCCAGCTCTATTCAGTCGCATACAGTCTGCTCAGAGGTGACATGTGCCTGACATACAAGGCCATGTCCAACCTGGAATTAATGGACATGCTCCACCTCAAAAAATCCAAATCCACCAAAACCACTAGAGCAAGCGACTTAAACCTTAGCACGGATATAAATAGGACGTGCTGGAGGGATAGATTTATCACTCAGAGTCTCCCTATGCTGTGGAATAAAATCCCGGTCCATTTGAGGCAGAGCACCTCGCTGGCTCTGTTCAAGAGAAATCTAGACCTGTGGATGGGAGATCGTAGGTTTACCCCAGGAATCATCTCTGTGTCACTGCTGGACAGAGGCACAACAAACTAATGGGCACAGTATTTTTTCATATAAGGGGTGGCGTAAGCCACAATAATTTGAGCTAGGCTTATAAATGCCTTAGGGCAGATAGCCTAGTATAAACCTATGAACCTATGACTTGGTGTCTACCATGTGTCTTCCTACCAACGAAGTCCACAGTAACCATAGATGTCTCCCTTCTAGGGGTGGACTGAAAATTTAGAAGGTAAGAAGGTCCAAGGCACGTGGATAACATCAGAGGTCAAACTTCAGATCAGTGTCTTGGAAATAAGGGCAGTCATCCTAGTGTTGCTGGCCTTTCAGGATAGCCTTCCGAAAGGTGTGATTTTCATCCAGACAGATATGGCTGTGGTCTGGTACATAAACAAGCAAAGGGGAGATCCATTCATTTCCACTACGTTGAGAAACCACAAGGGTTTGGCAATGAGCAGTGCCTTAATGCATCCTAGTGACAATGCACATCCCATGGAGTTTTAGTATTTTAGCAAATAAGCTGAACAGATTCATTCTGCCTCAAGTGATCCTTCAACCAGTCAGTGATCACCATCATTTTCAGTTGCTGGAGCCAGTCTTGTAGTGATCTCTTCTCACCCCTCCTGAGCAAGTGCAACTGTTTTGCTCTGATCCCTCTGGAAGATTAGTTTCCAAAGGATGCTGTGGTCCTCACTTAGCTCCTGAGTCTCCTATATGCTTTCACCCTTTCTCCTAATAACAAAGTTTCTTCAGAAAGTTCAGTGCAAGGCAACAGTGATTCTCATTGCTCCCCTCTTGCTTCGTCAGTTTGGTTTCCCTTTCTTTTGACCTTATCTCCCAACACCCTCTTGGTGCTGGTAATCCTCCACATCATCTGTTTCACCCATCCAGTCAGCCACACAAGGATGTAAAGGCACTGAAATTAACCACTTTGTTCCCCCAATTTCAATGATGGCTACTTATGCTAGGCTTTCCTGCTTCAGCGCTCCATATTTTATCCTCAACAGAAGCTGAATATACCAGGAAAGTCCATAGATGTGAATTGAAAAGATTTGCTCTGTGGGCTTTATAAGGATTCGATCCTTTCTCAACCATCTATTTTGCATTTTTGGCAGGATTATTTTAGGAAATGTCTAGATCTGAAGTAGCATTCTTCATTTGGACTTCAACCTGTGGGTCTCCGATCCACATTGGATTCGACACGGCCGCATTTTCCAGTTATGGATCAGAGCTCCAGACTCCTCCCCCTTACTCATAATGCCCCCTTCTCCCTTGAGATCTCATTTGACGCCATTGTGGTTACAAGTGTGGTTTCTGAGATCCAGCTAATGGGTCATGTTAGTGAACAAAACTTTAGTCGTTCTGTCTGAATTTTTTCATGTTATCTTTCTTGTATCATTTCTTTCCTTCCAGTGTCTGCGTTGGATAAAAATGCTTTTTCCTCTTTCTTTTCCCTATCTAGTGTCTCTGTCTGTCTCTGTCTGTCTCTGTCTGTCTCTGTCTGTCTCTGTCTGTCTCTGTCTGTCTCTGTCTGTCTCTGTCTGTCTCTGTCTGTCTCTGTCTGTCTCTGTCTGTCTCTCTCTGTCTCTCTCTGTCTCTCTCTGTCTCTCTCTGTCTCTCTCTGTCTCTCTCTGTCTCTCTCTGTCTCTCTCTGTCTCTCTGTCTCTCTCTGTCTCTCTCTGTCTCTCTCTGTCTCTCTCTGTCTCTCTCTGTCTCTCTCTGTCTCTCTCTCTGTCTCTCTCTGTCTGTCTCTCTCTGTCTCTCTCTCTCTCTCTGTCTCTCTCTCTGTCTCTCTCTCTGTCTCTCTCTCTCTCTCTCTGTCTCTCTCTCTCTGTCTCTCTCTGTCTCTCTCTCTGTCTGTCTCTCTCTGTCTCTCTCTCTGTCTGTCTCTCTCTGTCTCTCTCTCTCTCTGTCTCTCTCTCTCTGTCTCTCTCTCTGTCTCTCTGTCTGTCTGTCTCTGTGTCTCTCTCGCTCTCTCTGCCTCTCTCGATCTCTCTGCCTGCCTCTCTCTGTCTGCCTGCCTGCCTGCCTGCCTCTCTCGATCTCTCTCTGCCTGCCTCTCTCTGCCGCGCTCTCTCTGCCGCGCTCTCTCTGCCGCGCTCTCTCTGCCGCTCTCTCTCTGCCGCTCTCTCTCTGCCGCTCTCTCTCTGCCGCTCTCTCTCTCTGCCGCTCTCTCTCTGCTCTCTCTCTCTCTCTCTGCCGCTCTCTCTCTCTGCCGCGCTCTCTCTCTCTGCCGCGCTCTCTCTCTCTGCCGCGCTCTCTCTCTCTGCCGCGCTCTCTCTCTCTGCGCTCTCTCTCTCTGCCGCGCTCTCTCTCTCTGCGGCTCTCTCTCTCTGCCGCGCTCTCTGCCTGCCTCTGCCGCTCTCTGCCTGCCTCTCTCGCTCTCTGCCTTCCTCTCTCGCTCTCTGCCTGCCTCTGCGTCTCAGCCAAGCGGAGATGGACAAGATGATGCAGAAATTTATCCTCACTCAAGAGCCAGATGGTGGTTTTGCCAGTGCCCTCTCTCTGTGGAGGGGGCTCCTTGCAACCTTTTTTCCAGCCAATAACTCCTTCTCTGATCCGACTGGCGATTTTGGAGTTTTTGGGGTCGAGGGGCCAGTGCCGACGGTACCATGTACCTCGACGCCGGCTGTTGCCTTGAGCTTGTTGGATCTGAACTCTCGGAGCCATAGCCTCTGGATCGGATCCGAGGAGGTGCTGTCTGCTCTAAGCACTTTGGAGCGGAGCATTCCACTCGGCATCTCTTCTCCTGGAGGCTCGGCTCAGATTCCCTTGTCTGGTCAGGGGGGAATGGGCCCCGCCAGTACATCCCAGGAGGATAGTTCCCCCTCAGCATTCGATGTAGTGGAGAGGGTTCTCGCGGTGTCGAGGCCTCTGACCATCTCGTCCTTGGACGCCGTCCAGACCCCTGTGGTTCTGACCGTCTTGCCATCCCTGGGACAGCCCGTGGTCGCTATGCCCCAGGAAGTTTCTGTACTGGAACAAAGTCTCTGACAGAAGACACTGACTTGGGTGAAAGGGAAGGTTCCCCAAGGTCACCCCCCCCCCGAGGATATCTCCTTTGGAGACATCATGGAGCTTGTCCGCCAGAGGGGGGGGGGGTGGTCAGCCCCAAACCCTCCTCAGATGTGTCTGTGTTCCTGGAGGCATTCGGCTCGGACCCATGTTCCTCTTGGGTGTCTCTTCCTACTGATCCACTCATGGATCTGAGAACATCTAGGGCATGGAAGGAGCTGGACACAGTAGAGCCCATTCCTAAGTGCCCCGACAAAGTGTTGAGCCCCCCTGTAAGACAGGACACATTGGAACAAGGGGTCCCCGGTACATGCGATGATGATGGCACCCGCCACCAAGGAGCAGTTCACACAGGAGAGCTCCACGGTTCATCCCCCTGATTGAGAATCAAGAGCGATGGACTGTTTTGGAAAGTGAGTATATGCTTCAGCAATTATCTCAGTGAGGGCAATGAACTATATGGTACACATGATTCAACTCGTGAGATCTAGTGAAGGAAATCTGAGTCTACCCCAGAGTCCATGTTGGTGGAGGACAAAAATCCTTTGCCCGAATGGCCACTCAGTGGTTGCCAACACGTCTGTGTGAGTGCTCTCTCATGCAATGGAGGGAGCCGCAAGGGTGGCTGTAACAGGCATTGCCATCAGGTGTCACACCTGGCTCTGGTTGTCAATTTTCAGAGCCCTTCATGGCGTCTTTCACCAATGCCCCTTATGATGGTTCTTCCCCTTTTGGGAAATCTGTAAGGGAGACACTGGTCCAGAGCAAGGAGGACAATGAGACAGTCTGCCGTCAGGATCTGTTTCTAGTTTCCTCAAAGATCCTTTTCCAGGAATCCGCAAGGAATGAAAATGATGTGGTTCTGGAAGTCTTGGTTGTTTTCCCAGAACACTCAGAATTCTCCGTCCACCCAGAGGCAAAGGGGGGGGGGGGCTCACGACAGATGCCGCCTGAGAGGCAGAAGGATTCCTAGGAATTTTGGGTCCCGAGAACCTTTCTCTGAAAGACCCAGGCAGCAACCCTGAAGGGTTGCTCGACTGCTTATTTCTGGAGGCAGTTGGTGATCGCCTGTTGCTACACCCAAAGGCATGGGAGTCCATTACAACAGATTGCTGGGTGTTGCAAATCTTATCCAGAGGATATTTTGTTCCGTTTAAAGAGCATCCCCATCCGAATAAGCTCCTCCCAGAAGTCCCACCCACGCAACAGGAGGAGACAGAGCTAGAAATGGGAAAGCTGCTGAAGAAATGAGTCATCCAACCTGTACCCCCCCCCCCCAACCAGTCTGGATCCAGCGTTTGCTTCAGGTTCTTTTCAGTGCCAAAGAAAACGGTTACCTCAGACCGATCTTGGATCTGTCCGCATTGTACCTGTCTGTAACCAAGGTGAAATTCCAGATGGTCACTCTTCAGTCTATTCTGGCCGTTCTGCAGGCCAAAGACTGGATGTGCTCGATTCATCTCCAGGATGCGTACTACCACATCAAAATGGACAGGCACTCCCAGAGGTTTCTTTGCTTCTGGCCGGGAGCCAATCACTACCAGTTCAGAGCTTTTTCCTTTGGTCTCATCACAACCACCAGGTTGTTTATCAAGGTGGTGGCAGTTGTAGCCGCTCGCCTGAAGCTCCAGGGTATTCAGGTCTTTCCGTACCTGGATGATTGGCTCTTTGCTGTCCCTTCAGCGCATCTACTATGCTAAGCCAGGGATTACTTTATTCGATTAGCAAGCAAACTGGGTATTACCATCAATCTGAACAAATCTTCTCTAGCTCCGGTCCAGATTCTGAATTTTATTGGGACGCATTTGGACACTCTTCAAATGGGGGTTTTCCTCACCCTGGACAGTATATGCTAAGATTACATGCATTACAAATTCTTTACGCTCAAGTATCTACAGCAGAAGCAGATGTTCTTCGGGTTCCACTGTTGCAGTCATTACATTGGGTTGTCTGCTTGCAGGTAGCCCTCAGCTGGCTTGATTATCAAAGTCTTGGGTCCTGCGTCGGTTGCTGTCTGCCCTTCCATGACGTCAGGTAGTTGGGGGTATAAAGCATGCAGCCGATGCCATTACATCAGTCTTTCTTGCTGTGCGGTGCCCGAAGCAGAAGCAGTTTGCAAGTGCAGGTTGGCAAACTCCTGAAATTTTCATTTTCGAGTTTCAGAACCGAAGTCTTCAAAAAAGCCAAATAACCCATTGGGGATCCTTTTTCTTGCTCTAAACCGATATCAGTAAAAGTTAACAATTGTATTACTTGTGGAAAGCAAATACCTCATAAAGATTTTCATTCATACTGCATTCCATGCTTAGGCCCAGACCACGACGTCCTTCGCTGTCGGTTTTGTGCCTTATTCAATCCTAGAACTATTCATCTGTTCATTTTCGTATCGCACTATTTTGGTACTCAGTTCAATTATCCTGAAATGGCTTCGGTAAGCCATCCGACTACCGACTTTCTGAAAAAAAGTAAAGATAGACGGCATAGGTCCAAAGTTGCCGACTATGCTTCCATTAAGCTAGTCGTCAGTTCGGTACTCAGGTGCTTTTGCAGCCCCTGATACCTGCTACTTCAGATTCGGAGTCTGGTATGCCGTGAGATGCTTATTCGACTATGGAACCTGTGGATGTCTCTGCTTTGGATGGGCCTGGAGCCACTGTGCAGGCTCCGGCTTCTGATAGTGTATTCAGGCCTACTGACTTGCATATCAAACTGACGCCATCTTCCTTTTCATGGCCTAAAACTCTCCACGCCTAGAAACCAGACGCTCATACTGCATGGTCAGGCCCCCTATGCCTAAAAAAGTAAGAATGTTGAAGCACAGGTTCCCAGTAGGAAGATAGCTGGAATAAAGAAGCTGAACCACGACTGTAAATATATGAATATATATATAAATACATATATATTTTGTGTCTTTCGGCTTTTCCCAGTTAGGAGTTGCCACAGCGGAACTCCAGTCCGCTAATAATTGGCAGTAGATTTTTACATGCCGAGTTGCCGGCCCTGACGCACAACCTTCAACGAAGGTACGTCCATTCATGCATGTCTCCACACAGAAGACGCTCTAGCTGAGAATCTAACAGGACAACGTCTTACTGTGAGACGACCGCTACCGCAGCACCACCACCACAGTGTTTATATATTTATATATATATATATATATATATGTATATATATGTATATATATATATATATATATGTATATATATATTTATCTATATCTATATATCTATATCTATATCTATATCTATATCTATATCTATATATCTATATATATATATCTATATCTATATATATATCTATATCTCTATATATATATCTATATCTATATATATATATCTATATATATATATATATATATATCTATATGTATCTGTATTTATATGTATATATCTGTGTGTATGTGTGTGTATGTGATATATATGTGTATATATATATATATATATATATATATATATATATATATATATATATATATTCATCGTGTTACACTGCTGCAGTCATTACACTTGGGTTATCCTCCCGTCAGGCGGTCCCTCAGTCGGCCAGAGTTCCAAATTCTTGGTCCGGCGTCGGTTGCTGTCACTTCTTCCCTGACGTCAGTGCGTCAGGGGTATATAAGATGCTGCCAACGCCATTTTCCTCAGTCTTTCTTGCTGCGCGGTGCCTGAAGCAAAAGCAGTTCGCATTCCAAATCCAGAACCGAAGTCTTCTACAAAGCTAAGTACCCCATTGGGGAAACTTTTTCTTGCCTCAGACCGATGTCAGTAAAAGTTAATAACTGTATTTCTTGTGGGGAAGCAAATACCTCATAAAGATTTCCATTCTTATTGTATCCCATGCCTAGGCCCAGACCACGACGTCACAGGTTGTCGGTTTTGTGCTAGGTTTAACAAGCGTACTATTAAACGTCGGTTTGATTTTGCCTGACATTATTTTGGCAGAAAATTCAATTACACCATGCCGTCGGAACAACTAATGACAGGGATACACAAAAAGCGCAAAGACAAGGACAGGCATCCGAGGCCCAAAACTGACTAAGCCTCTTCTAGGCCAGTTGCCGGTTCTCCGGTTTTCAGCGAGGCGCCTTCGCAGCCCCTGACTAACGCTTCTTTGGAACCACAGGCCGCCTCTGTCTCCCACGTGGAGATGGCTGGTCCTTCGGATACACCAGATTTATGGCCTACCTAGACTAACCCTTCAGAGGGATTTGGAGCAGCTGAACAACCCTCAGCTTCAGAGGGTGTTATCAGACCTACTCCGCTAACCAATAAATATTCTGCCGAGTCTAAAACCCCGTTAAAAACAAAGAAACTTCAACATTCACCAGGACAGGCCTCCATGCCTAAGAAACAGATGCTCAAAATGGTCGAAGACTTAATTACTCTGATAAGGGGGTCCCACCCTCCTCCTGATAAAAGGCCTATACAGGATGCAGACTGACTCATCCGACCAGGTGTCCATCTCTTCAGATTCATCCTCAGACCAAGGATACTCTTTACCCCCCTTATGAGGATTCTGATGCTGAGGAATCCGTTCCTTCAGCCTCTCCACCAGAGGATTACTCCTTTGGGGAAACCTTACATACCATGAAGGAGCATTTCCATTGGGAGGGCCAGGATTATTCAGAATCCAAGAAAAGGCTCTGAGATTTTCTTTTATTACCTCTACACAGACCCCTTGCTATTCCGCCAGCGTTAGATATTGTGGATTACGTGTATTCTGTATCCAGTTTAAATCCTGTTTCTTTACCTCCTGCTCCAGTTAAGCCAGACAGATACTACAGAGTCCCTGACTCTCACAAATTTCTTTATAAAAGCCCTGTTGCTGACCCTGAAACTATTTCCCAGGGTCCCAAAAGGGTAAAGCCCTCTACAGATAAAAATCCAGTTCCCTCTGACAGATTCCAGAGCATTAGACATATGGGGGAAGAAAGTATATACATGTGCAACTTTAGCAATGAGGGTCTTAAATTGCCAGTTTCACATGCTTAAATATCAGCAATTTTTGATGTCTCAGTTGAAACAAAAAAATGCTTCTAAATTCAGATCTTCCTAACTATAAGGAAATGCAGGATTTATTGCATGCAGCTGAACAAGTGGGAAAGCATACTTTGCAATGTGGTTTTGATTTATTAGAGGCCTCCTGTAGAGCAGCAGTTACAGGGTCTGTCATTCGAAGACATGCTTGGTTAAAAGAGCAGACTTTACCAGATCATGTTAAAGCAAAATTATTGGATGCACCTTTGCAGCAGGATGTTTTATTTGGAGTTAAGGCAGAAGAGGTATTAAAGAAAATGGAGGATAAGGCAAAATCTATGCAAACAGTGAAGGATTTCTTACAGGTTCAGCCTCCTCGATTTAGCAGAAATTGGCCAACAAAAAATTGGTCCTTTCCAGTTACAGACAGGCCTCAAAGGGGCAGATACAGACGGCCAAGAAGCAGAGGTAAACAACAAGGCTCTTACAGGACTCGACAATGGGGTGCTTCAACCCAGAAAGAAGGGGAAGACAGGCCTCAACCTTATAAAAAAACAGCCCCAGTGACTTCCCTCTACAGCTGCCAAGCACTTCTCTCTTGGCAGCCCCCTTGGGGGGAAAACTAGCACTTTTCTGTCACAATTGGCATATGATCACCAAAGACAAATGGGTTCTCAGTATTGTATCTCAAGGTTACAGGTTCCACTTTCACACTCTGCCAAGGTTAAAAGGAATGCCAAATCTCCCACCAAATCAATGGGCAGAGGCTCAGACATATAGCACTCATGGACACGAGAGCTATTCGAAAGGTACCAACACAGGAGCAAGGACAAGGATTTTACTCAAGACTCTTTCTGGTTCCCAGAAAGGACAAAGCCTGGAGGCCCATTCTGGATCTTTCGTCTCTCTAAATACTTACCTGGATGTTCCAAAATTCAAAATGTTGACACTACAGCATCTTCTTCCCATGCTGGGCAAGAAAGCTTGGCTCTTAAAAGACATTCTTCTAAAGCATCTGGCATTTGTAAAAAGATTGCTAATTTGCCTAGGGTACACAGTAAACGGAAAGAAGTAAACATTTGTGTCCTCACAAGAGATAATATTCCTGGGTGCCAGCTTAAATACAACGGCCCAGATGGCTTATCTCACGCCAGACAAGCAAGGACTACTGACTCAATACTTCCAATTGATGGCAACAAAAACCCAAACACACTGGCAGACGACTTAAGCAGAAACATCATGGATCCGCACGAGTGGAAATTACATCCACAGATATTCAGAATGATAACACAAAAATGGTGGAGCCCTGACATAGATCTGTTTGCATCCCCAATGAATTGCCAGCTACAGAAATACTGCACAAGGACTTGACACCCACAAGCATGGAAAGTGGATGCCCTGTCATTCAGCTGGAAAAACCTACAAGTATATGCTTTCCCACTACTAACTCTCCTTTCAAAGGTACTCCTAAAAGCCGGACAAGAAAAGACAAAGATGATCCTGATTGCCCCAGACTGGTCACGCCAGCACTGGTACCCAATCCTAAAGAACTTCGCACAAGGGCCACCATGGATTTTGCCTCAAATCCCACATCTTCTGACTCACCAAAACAATCAGATACTTCACAGTCAGCTCAAGACTTTAAACCTGGCTGCATGGCAGATTCCTTAGTCAAGCAAGCAATGCCTCTCTCCAAAGCTGTTATGGATGTCATTCTGGAGGCTAGAAGGTCTAGCACCAGGAAAAAGCCTATTCGGATAAATGGAAGAGATTCTGTGCCTGGAACCAGGCTCACAGCCTTGACCCTCTTGTCCCAAATATTCCACAAATACTTAACTGAGATGCTGGACAAAGGCCTCTCCTTTTCATCCATTAAGATCCACATCTCTGCCATCTCTGCTCATTACAACACAGGCCCACCAATTTTTTCTAATCCTTTGCTAAAACAATACCTCAGAGGAGCTAAAAACATAAGACCGCCCCGTAGAGCACAAACTCCAACTTGGGACCTCAACTTAGTCTTGGAAAAATTAACTTTACCTCCTTTTGAGCCAGATAACTCAGCAGACTTAAAATGTCTCTTGGAAAACTGCTCTGCTCCTGGCAAAAACCTCAGCACGAAGAGTTTCAGAATTACAGGCACTAATGGCAGTGGAATCTTTCATCATTTTCCACCAAGACAGGGTGTCTTTACGAACAAACCCTACTTTTATGCCAAAGGTGGTATCAAGTGTGGCTCTAAACCAAACTATTCTCTTGCCAACTTTTTATCCAAATCCACAGAATAAAGGGGAGACTTCTGTATTCCTTGGACATACACAGACAGCTTCTACTTGGACAAAATGAAAGCCTTCAGGAAAACTGAGCAATTGTTTGTAGCATATGTTGCAGGAGCACAGGGAAAGCCATTTCGAAACAGACCATTTCAAAATGGCTAGGGCACTGTATACATTTCTGCTCTATACACCATGGGAAAGCTGTACCTAACAGCATTAGGTCTCATTCCACCAGGGCAACAGCCACTTCAACTGCCTACCTCAGAGGAGTACCTACCAAGGACATTTTGGAAGCAGCAACTTGGAGTTCTGTACATACCTTCACCAAGCATTACCATCTGCCTCTTTACTCTAAATCCAGAGCTGGCTTTGCCACTGCAGTGCTGCAGGGCCTTATAGCCACCCCTAATGCCTTATAGAACCAGCCACCTTACCTCAGCTTTGGGATTCTACCCAAGTGTAATGACTGCAGCAATGTAACACGAACATAGTACAGTTTTGTACCTACCATAAATGTAGATGATCGAGTGTAAACAATGCTGCAGTGTAGGTTACCCTCCCTCCTTCCCCTCTTCATAGGTTCATAGGTTCATACTAGGCTATCTGCCCAAGGGCATTTATAAGCCTAGCCCATAGTTATGTGGCTTTCGCCACCCCTTTAGTTTGAATAAAAACTATGCCTATCATTTTTCTGTGCCTCTGTCAAGCAGTGACACTGAAGTAATCCCTGGGGTATATCTGCGATCTCCCATCCATTGGTCAAGATTCCTCTTGAACAAGGCCAGCGAGGTGCTCTGCCTCACATGTACCGGGATTTTGTTCCACAGCATAGGGAGTCTCTGGGTGATGAATCTGTCCCTCCAGCACATTCTATTTATAACCGTGTCAAGGTTTAAGTCTCCCGCCCTTGTGGTTCTGAGGGATCTAGATTTTTTGAGGTGAAGCATATTCATCAAATCTGGGTTTGACATGACCTTATATGTCAGGCACAGGTCACCTCTGAGCAAGCGGTATGAGACTGAATAAAGCTGGAGTTCTTTCAGTCGGGCAGCATAAGACATATTTTTGAGACCCTTTATCCTTTTGGTGAGGAACTTTTGGGGCCTTTCAAGCTGCATCAGGTGTCTGGTCAGATACATTCGAACGGGCATTGTACTCAATCATAGGTCTAATGAGTGATGAGTACAGGGGGACGATGACCTCCCTTGATCTAGATGTGAATCCCTTCATGATCAGGTGGGCGATATAGAAGGTTTTCCCAACTACTTTAGCAACATGAGTGTCAAACGAAAGACTACTGTCAACTTGGGTCCCCAGATCCCTGATGACTTTTTCTGTGCTCAGTGGATTGTCACCTATATGGTAGCTAGGGGTAACCTTGTTTTTCCCGAAGGGTATGACTATGCATTTTTGGCGTTTAACTTCAGGCCATGGCTCTGGCACCAGTTATCCGTTTCTGTGAGGCCCTTCTGGAGGATATCTGACTCAGATGTGTTTTCGACTATGGCCCAGTTTGCAGTCATCTGCAAACTTTGTCAGCCATAACCCTCCTGTGTTTGCTTGTACTTCAGAAAAGTAGATGCCGAACAAGAGTGGACCCAGGACTGAGCCCTGTGGGACACCACTTGTGACAGGCTTTGAGTCTGACATGGCTCCAGCAACTCTGACCCTGTGGGTTCTGTCGCTAGCCAGTTTGCAACCCATCTTGTGATGTATGGGTTTACATTCAAGCTGATGAGTTTTTCGATGATACCTGAGTGGGGTATTGTGTCAAGGCCTTTGCCAGGTCGAGGTAGGCTGTATGGACTGCCTTTCCTCATCAATGGCCTTGGTGACTGTCTCGAAAAAGTCAACCAAGTTTAAGAGGCAGGATCTGCCTTTGACAAAGCCAAACTGGGTTGGATCCAAAGTCTGCAAGTTCCCTATGTCTTTATTTATGAGTTCCATTATGATCCTCTCCATGGCTTTGCAGATAAGGCTTGTCAAGCTAATGGGGCGGTAATTTCCAGGGTCTGTGGAGGCACCGCCCTTATGAAGTGGGACCACAGTCGCCGTGCGCAACTCCTTGGGTACGTATCCTGAGGTGAGGCTAAGATTAAACAGCTGTCCTAACTGTAGGTTTAATTCCTCGTTGAGTTCATGAAGCACACAGCCGGGACACCATCCGTCCCATGGATGCTGTGTTTTTGCCTTAGTGAGGGCAGTTCTCACCTGGGCGTTGGAGATGTTTGGGGGCTACAATCCTCTGGAATAGATATCTCTCCTTTTGGGGGAGAAGTTTGCACTGAACCTGTCAGCCAGTATGTTAGCAATGTGTGTAGGTTCAGTAATTTTCACATCATTTTGAACTAATTCTGAGCATATCTGGGAGTTTCCTCCTAGGTTTCTAACATAGCTAAAGAAGGCCTTATGATTGTCTTTAGAGTCCTTGGCGATTTTTCTCTCAAAATTTGCCTTTGATGATT